>NC_088401.1:79232277-79532277 GCF_034236695.1 Oncorhynchus nerka | reverse complement strand
CTAGACTATAACAACTGGAGAGAACTAGACTATAACAACTGGAGAGACACTAACAACTGGAGATAACTAGACTATAACAACTGGAGAGAACTAGACTATAACAACTGGAGAGAACTAGACTGTAACAACTGGAGAGAACTAGACTATAACAACTGGAGAGAACTAGACTATAACAACTGGAGAGAACTAGACTATAACATCTGGAGAGAACTAGACTGTAACAACTGGAGAGAACTAGAATATAACAACTGGAGAGACACTATAACAACTGGAGAGAACTAGACTATAACAACTGGAGAGAACTAGACTATAACAACTGGAGAGAACTAGACTGTAACAACTGGAGAGAACTAGAATATAACAACTGGAGAGACACTATAACAACTGGAGAGAACTAGACTATAACAACTGGAGAGAACTAGACTGTAACAACTGGAGAGAACTAGACTATAACAACTGGAGAGAACTAGACTATAACAACTGGAGAGAACTAGACTATAACAACTGGAGAGAACTAGACTATAACAACTAGAGAGAACTAGACTATAACAACTGGAGAGAACTAGACTATAACAACTAGAGAGAACTAGACTATAACAACTGGAGAGAACTAGAATATAACAACTGGAGAGAACTAGACACTAACAACTGGAGAGAACTAGACTATAACAACTAGAGAGAACTAGACTATAACAACTGGAGAGACACTAACAACTGGAGATAACTAGACTATAACAACTGGAGAGAACTAGACTATAACAACTGGAGAGAACTAGACTATAACAACTGGAGAGACACTAACAACTGGAGATAACTAGACTATAACAACTGGAGAGAACTAGACTATAACAACTGGAGAGAACTAGACTATAACAACTGGAGAGAACTAGACTATAACAACTGAGAGAACTAGACTATAACAACTGGAGAGACACTAACAACTGGAGAGAACTAGACTATAACAACTGGAGAGAACTAGACTATAACAACTGGAGAGAACTAGACTATAACAACTGGAGAGACACTAACAACTGGAGATAACTAGACTATAACAACTGGAGAGAACTAGACTATAACAACTGGAGAGAACTAGACTGTAACAACTGGAGAGAACTAGACTATAACAACTGGAGAGAACTAGACTATAACAACTGGAGAGAACTAGACTATAACATCTGGAGAGAACTAGACTGTAACAACTGGAGAGAACTAGAATATAACAACTGGAGAGACACTATAACAACTGGAGAGAACTAGACTATAACAACTGGAGAGAACTAGACTATAACAACTAGAGAGAACTAGACTATAACAACTGGAGAGACACTAACAACTGGAGAGAACTAGACTATAACAACTGGAGAGAACTAGACTATAACAACTGGAGAGAACTAGACTATAACAACTGGAGAGACACTAACAACTGAGATAACTAGACTATAACAACTGGAGAGAACTAGACTATAACAACTGGAGAGAACTAGACTGTAACAACTGGAGAGAACTAGACTATAACAACTGGAGAGAACTAGACTATAACAACTGGAGAGAACTAGACTATAACATCTGGAGAGAACTAGACTGTAACAACTGGAGAGAACTAGAATATAACAACTGGAGAGACACTATAACAACTGGAGAGAACTAGACTATAACAACTGGAGAGAACTAGACTATAACAACTGGAGAGAACTAGACTGTAACAACTGGAGAGAACTAGAATATAACAACTGGAGAGACACTATAACAACTGGAGAGAACTAGACTATAACAACTGGAGAGAACTAGACTGTAACAACTGGAGAGAACTAGACTATAACAACTGGAGAGAACTAGACTATAACAACTGGAGAGAAATAGACTATAACAACTGGAGAGAACTAGACTATAACAACTGGAGAGAACTAGACTGTAACAACTGGAGAGAACTAGACTATAACAACTGGAGAGAACTAGACTATAACAACTGGAGAGAACTAGACTATAACAACTGGAGAGAAATAGACTATAACAACTGGAGAGAACTAGACTATAACAACTGGAGAGAACTAGACTATAACAACTGGAGAGACACTATAACAACTGGAGAGAACTAGACTATAACAACTGGAGAGAACTAGACTGTAACAACTGGAGAGAACTAGACTGTAACAACTGGAGAGAACTAGACTATAACAACTGGAGAGAACTAGACTATAACAACTGGAGAGAACTAGACTATAACAACTGGAGAGAACTAGACTATAACAACTGGGAGAGAACTAGACTATAACAACTAGAGAGAACTAGACTGTAACAACTGGAGAGACACTATAACAACTGGAGAGAACTAGACTATAACAACTGGAGAGAACTAGACTTTAACAACTGGAGAGAACTAGACTGTAACAACTGGAGAGACACTATAACAACTGGAGAGAACTAGACTATAACAACTGGAGAGAACTAGAATATAACAACTGTAGAGAACTAGACTTTAACAACTGGAGAGAACTAGACTAACAACTGGAGAGAACTAGACTGTAACAACTGGAGAGACACTATAACAACTGGAGAGAACTAGACTATAACAACTGGAGAGAACTAGACTATAACAACTGGAGAGAACTAGACTGTAACAACTGGAGAGAACTAGACTATAACAACTGAGAGCTACTGTAACAACTAACAACAACTGGAGAGAACTAGAATATAACAACTGTAGAGAACTAGACTTTAACAACTGGAGAGAACTAGACTGTAACAACTGGAGAGAACTAGACTGTAACAACTGGAGAGACACTATAACAACTAGAGAGACACTATAACAACTGGAGAGAACTAGACTATAACAACTGGAGAGAACTAGACTATAACAACTGGAGAGAACTAGACTATAACAACTGGAGAGAACTAGACTATAACAACTGGAGAGAACTAGACTATAACAACTGGAGAGAACTAGACTATACAACTGGAGAGAACTAGACTATAACAACTGGAGAGAACTAGACTATAACAACTGGAGAGAACTAGACTATAACAACTGGAGAGAACTAGAATATAACAACTGGAGAGAACTAGACTATAACAACTGGAGAGAACTAGACTGTAACAACTGGAGAGACACTATAACAACTAGAGAGAACTAGACTATAACAACTGGAGAGAACTAGACTATAACAACTGGAGAGAACTAGACTATGGAGAGAACAACTGGAGAGAACTAGACTATAACAACTGGAGAGAACTAGACTATAACAACTGGAGAGACACTAGAACTAGAGAGAACTAGACTATAACAACTGGAGAGAACTAGACTATAACAACTGGAGAGAACTATAACAACTGGAGAACTAGACTATAACAACTGGAGAGAACTAGACTATAACAACTGGAGAGAACTAGACTATAACAACTGGAGAGAACTAGACTATAACAACTGGAGAGAACTAGACGATAACAACTGTAGAGAACTAGACTATAACAACTGGAGAGACACTATAACAACTGGAGAGAACTAGACTATAACAACTGGAGAGAACTAGACTATAACAACTGGAGAGAACTAGACTATAACAACTGGAGAGACACTAACAACTGGAGATAACTAGACTATAACAACTGGAGAGAACTAGACTATAACAACTGGAGAGACACTAACAACTGGAGAGAACTAGACTATAACAACTGGAGAGAACTAGACTATAACAACTGGAGAGAACTAGACTATAACAACTGGAGAGAACTAGACTATAACAACTGGAGAGAACTAGACTATAACAACTGGAGAGAACTAGACTGTAACAACTGGAGAGAACTAGAATATAACAACTGGAGAGAACTAGACTATAACAACTGGAGAGACACTAACAACTGGAGATAACTAGACTATAACAACTGGAGAGAACTAGACTATAACAACTGGAGAGAACTAGACTATAACAACTGGAGAGAACTAGACTATAACAACTAGAGAGAACTAGACTATAACAACTGGAGAGACACTAACAACTGGAGATAACTAGACTATAACAACTGGAGAGAACTAGACTATAACAACTGGAGAGAACTAGACTATAACAACTGGAGAGACACTAACAACTGGAGAGAACTAGACTATAACAACTGGAGAGAACTAGACTATAACAACTGGAGAGAACTAGACTATAACAACTGGAGAGAACTAGACTATAACAACTGGAGATAACTAGACTATAACAACTGGAGAGAACTAGACTGTAACAACTGGAGAGAACTAGACTATAACAACTGGAGAGAACTAGACTATAACAACTGGAGAGAACTAGACTATAACAACTGGAGAGAACTAGACTATAACAACTGGAGAGAACTAGAATATAACAACTGGAGAGACACTATAACAACTGGAGAGAACTAGACTAAACAACTGGAGAGAACTAGACTGTAACAACTGGAGAGAACTAGACTATAACAACTGGAGAGAACTAGACTATAACAACTGGAGAGAACTAGACTATAACAACTGGAGAGAACTAGACTATAACAACTGGAGAGAGAACTAGACTATAACAACTGGAGAGAACTAGACTATAACAACTGGAGAGAACTAGACTATAACAACTGGAGAGAACTAGACTATAACAACTGGAGAGAACTAGACTATAACAACTGGAGAGAACTAGACTATAACAACTGGAGAGAACTAGACTATAACAACTGGAGAGAACTAGACTATAACAACTGGAGAGAACTAGACTATAACAACTGGAGAGAACTAGACTATAACAACTGGAGAGAACTAGACTATAACAACTGGAGAGAACTAGACTATAACAACTGGAGAGAACTAGACTATAACAACTGGAGAGAACTAGACTATAACAACTGAGAACTAGACTAACAACTGGAGAGAACTAGACTTTAACAACTGGAGAGAACTAGACTGTAACAACTGGAGAGAACTATAACAACTGGAGAGAACTAGACTAAACAACTGGAGAGAACTAGACTATAACAACTGGAGAGAACTAGACTTTAACAACTGGAGAGAACTAGACTAACAACTGGAGAGAACTGGAGAGACACTATAACAACTGGAGAGAACTAGACTATAACAACTGGAGAGAACTAGACTATAACAACTGGAGAGAACTAGACTGTAACAACTGGAGAGAACTAGACTATAACAACTGGAGAGAACTAGACTGTAACAACTGGAGAGACACTAACAACTGGAGAGAACTAGACTATAACAACTGGAGAGAACTAGAATATAACAACTGTAGAGAACTAGACTTTAACAACTGGAGAGAACTAGACTGTAACAACTGGAGAGAACTAGACTGTAACAACTGGAGAGACACTATAACAACTAGAGAGACACTATAACAACTGGAGAGAACTAGACTATAACAACTGGAGAGAACTAGACTATAACAACTGGAGAGAACTAGACTATAACAACTGGAGAGAACTAGACTATAACAACTGGAGAGAACTAGACTATAACAACTGGAGAGAACTAGACTATAACAACTGGAGAGAACTAGACTATAACAACTGGAGAGAACTAGACTATAACAACTGGAGAGAACTAGAATATAACAACTGGAGAGAACTAGACTATAACAACTGGAGAGAACTAGACTGTAACAACTGGAGAGACACTATAACAACTAGAGAGAACTAGACTATAACAACTGGAGAGAACTAGACTATAACAACTGGAGAGAACTAGACTATAACAACTGGAGAGAACTAGACTATAACAACTGGAGAGAACTAGACTATAACAACTGGAGAGACACTATAACAACTAGAGAGAACTAGACTATAACAACTGGAGAGAACTAGACTTTAACAACTGGAGAGAACTAGACTATAACAACTGGAGAGAACTAGACTATAACAACTGTAGAGAACTAGACTATAACAACTGTAGAGAACTAGACTATAACAACTGGAGAGAACTAGACTATAACAACTGGAGAGAACTAGACGATAACAACTGTAGAGAACTAGACTATAACAACTGGAGAGACACTATAACAACTGGAGAGAACTAGACTATAACAACTGGAGAGAACTAGACTATAACAACTGGAGAGAACTAGACTATAACAACTAGAGAGAACTAGACTATAACAACTGGAGAGAACTAGACTATAACAACTGCAGAGACACTAACAACTGGAGATAACTAGACTATAACAACTGGAGAGAACTAGACTGTAACAACTGGAGAGAACTAGACTATAACAACTGGAGAGAACTAGACTATAACAACTGGAGAGAACTAGAATATAACAACTGGAGAGAACTAGACTATAACAACTAGAGAGAACTAGACTATAACAACTGGAGAGAACTAGACTATTACAACTAGAGAGAACTAGACTATAACAACTGGAGAGAACTAGAATATAACAACTGGAGAGAACTAGACACTAACAACTGGAGAGAACTAGACTATAACAACTAGAGAGAACTAGACTATAACAACTGGAGAGACACTAACAACTGGAGATAACTAGACTATAACAACTGGAGAGAACTAGACTATAACAACTGGAGAGAACTAGACTATAACAACTGGAGAGACACTAACAACTGGAGATAACTAGACTATAACAACTGGAGAGAACTAGACTATAACAACTGGAGAGAACTAGACTATAACAACTGGAGAGAACTAGACTATAACAACTAGAGAGAACTAGACTATAACAACTGGAGAGACACTAACAACTGGAGATAACTAGACTATAACAACTGGAGAGAACTAGACTATAACAACTGGAGAGAACTAGACTATAACAACTGGAGAGACACTAACAACTGGAGAGACCTAGACTATAACAACTGGAGAGAACTAGACTATAACAACTGGAGAGAACTAGACTATAACAACTGGAGAGACACTAACAACTGGAGAGAACTAGACTATAACAACTGGAGAGAACTAGAATATAACAACTGTAGAGAACTAGACTTTAACAACTGGAGAGAACTAGACTGTAACAACTGGAGAGAACTAGACTGTAACAACTGGAGAGACACCATAACAACTAGAGAGACACTATAACAACTGGAGAGAACTAGACTATAACAACTGGAGAGAACTAGACTATAACAACTGGAGAGAACTAGACTATAACAACTGGAGAGAACTAGACTATAACAACTGGAGAGAACTAGACTATAACAACTGGAGAGAACTAGACTATAACAACTGGAGAGAACTAGACTATAACAACTGGAGAGAACTAAACTATAACAACTGGAGAGAACTAGAATATAACAACTGGAGAGAACTAGACTATAACAACTGGAGAGAACTAGACTATAACAACTGGAGAGACACTAGAACTAGACTAAACAACTGGAGAGAACTAGACTATAACAACTGGAGAGAACTAGACTATAACAACTGGAGAGAACTAGACTATAACAACTGGAGAGAACTAGACTATAACAACTGGAGAGAACTAGACTATAACAACTGGAGAGAACTAGACTATAACAACTGGAGAGAACTAGACTATAACAACTGGAGAGAACTAGACTATAACAACTGGAGAGAACTAGACTTTAACAACTGTAGAGAACTAGACTATAACAACTGAGAGACACTATAACAACTGGAGAGAACTAGACTATAACAACTGGAGAGAACTAGACTATAACAACTGGAGAGAACTAGACTATAACAACTGGAGAGAACTAGACTATAACAACTGGAGAGAACTAGACTATAACAACTGGAGAGACACTAACAACTGGAGATAACTAGACTATAACAACTGGAGAGAACTAGACTGTAACAACTGGAGAGAACTAGACTATAACAACTGGAGAGAACTAGACTATAACAACTGGAGAGAACTAGACTATAACAACTGGAGAGAACTAGACTATAACAACTAGAGAGAACTAGACTATAACAACTGGAGAGAACTAGACTATAACAACTGGAGAGAACTAGACTATAACAACTGGAGAGAACTAGACTATAACAACTAGAGAGAACTAGAATATAACAACTGGAGAGAACTAGACTATAACAACTGAGAGAACTAGACTATAACAACTGGAGAGAACTAGACTATACAACTGGAGAGAACTAGACTATAACAACTAGAGAGAACTAGACTATAACAACTGGAGAGACACTATAACAACTGGAGAGAACTAGACTATAACAACTGGAGAGAACTAGACTATAACAACTGGAGAGAACTAGACTATAACAACTAGAGAGAACTAGACTATAACAACTGGAGAGAACTAGACTATAACAACTGGAGAGACACTAACAACTGGAGATAACTAGACTATAACAACTGGAGAGAACTAGACTATAACAACTGGAGAGAACTAGACTATAACAACTGGAGAGACACTAACAACTGGAGATAACTAGACTATAACAACTGGAGAGAACTAGACTATAACAACTGGAGAGAACTAGACTATAACAACTGGAGAGACACTATAACAACTGGAGAGAACTAGACTATAACAACTGGAGAGAACTAGACTATAACAACTGGAGAGAACTAGACTATAACAACTAGAGAGAACTAGACTATAACAACTGGAGAGAACTAGACTATAACAACTGGAGAGACACTAACAACTGGAGATAACTAGACTATAACAACTGGAGAGAACTAGACTATAACAACTGGAGAGAACTAGACTATAACAACTGGAGAGACACTAACAACTGGAGATAACTAGACTATAACAACTGGAGAGAACTAGACTATAACAACTGGAAGAACTAGACTATAACAACTGGAGAGAACTAGACTATAACAACTGGAGAGACACTAACAACTGGAGATAACTAGACTATAACAACTGGAGAGAACTAGACTATAACAACTGGAGAGAACTAGACTATAACAACTGGAGAGAACTAGACTATAACAACTGGAGAGAACTAGACTATAACAACTGGAGAGACACTAACAACTGGAGATAACTAGACTGGAGAGAACTAGACTATAACAACTGGAGAGAACTAGACTATAACAACTGGAGAGACACTAACAACTGGAGAGACCTAGACTATAACAACTGGAGAGAACTAGACTATAACAACTAGAGAAAACTAGACTATAACAACTGGAGAGACACTAACAACTGGAGAGAACTAGACTATAACAACTGGAGAGACACTAACAACTGGAGATAACTAGACTATAACAACTGGAGAGAACTAGACTATAACAACTGGAGAGAACTAGACTATAACAACTGGAGAGAACTAGACTATAACAACTGGAGAGAACTAGACTATAACAACTGGAGAGAACTAGACTATAACAACTGTAGAGAACTAGACTATAACAACTGTAGAGAACTAGACTATAACAACTGGAGAGAACTAGACTATAACAACTGGAGAGAACTAGACGATAACAACTGTAGAGAACTAGACTATAACAACTGGAGAGACACTATAACAACTGGAGAGAACTAGACTATAACAACTGGAGAGAACTAGACTATAACAACTGGAGAGAACTAGACTATAACAACTAGAGAGAACTAGACTATAACAACTGGAGAGAACTAGACTATAACAACTGGAGAGACACTAACAACTGGAGATAACTAGACTATAACAACTGGAGAGAACTAGACTGTAACAACTGGAGAGAACTAGACTATAACAACTGGAGAGAACTAGACTATAACAACTGGAGAGAACTAGAATATAACAACTGGAGAGAACTAGACTATAACAACTAGAGAGAACTAGACTATAACAACTGGAGAGAACTAGACTATAACAACTGGAGAGAACTAGACTATAACAACTGGAGAGAACTAGACTATAACAACTAGAGAGAACTAGAATATAACAACTGGAGAGAACTAGACTATAACAACTAGAGAGAACTAGACTATAACAACTGGAGAGAACTAGACTATTACAACTAGAGAGAACTAGACTATAACAACTAGAGAGAACTAGACTATAACAACTGGAGAGACACTAACAACTGGAGATAACTAGACTATAACAACTGGAGAGAACTAGACTATAACAACTGGAGAGAACTAGACTATAACAACTGGAGAGACACTAACAACTGGAGATAACTAGACTATAACAACTGGAGAGAACTAGACTATAACAACTGGAGAGAACTAGACTATAACAACTGGAGAGAACTAGACTATAACAACTAGAGAGAACTAGACTATAACAACTGGAGAGACACTAACAACTGGAGATAACTAGACTATAACAACTGGAGAGAACTAGACTATAACAACTGGAGAGAACTAGACTATAACAACTGGAGAGACACTAACAACTGGAGAGACCTAGACTATAACAACTGGAGAGAACTAGACTATAACAACTAGAGAAAACTAGACTATAACAACTGGAGAGACACTAACAACTGGAGAGAACTAGACTATAACAACTGGAGAGACACTAACAACTGGAGATAACTAGACTATAACAACTGGAGAGAACTAGACTATAACAACTGGAGAGAACTAGACTATAACAACTGGAGAGACACTAACAACTGGAGATAACTAGACTATAACAACTGGAGAGAACTAGACTATAACAACTGGAGAGAACTAGACTATAACAACTGGAGAGAACTAGACTATAACAACTAGAGAAAACTAGACTATAACAACTGGAGAGACACTAACAACTGGAGATAACTAGACTATAACAACTGGAGAGAACTAGACTATAACAACTGGAGAGAACTAGACTATAACAACTGGAGAGACACTAACAACTGGAGAGAACTAGACTATAACAACTGGAGAGAACTAGACTATAACAACTGGAGAGAACTAGACTATAACAACTGGAGAGACACTAACAACTGGAGATAACTAGACTATAACAACTGGAGAGAACTAGACTATAACAACTGGAGAGAACTAGACTATAACAACTGGAGAGACACTAACAACTGGAGATAACTAGACTATAACAACTGGAGAGAACTAGACTATAACAACTGGAGAGAACTAGACTATAACAACTGGAGAGAACTAGACTATAACAACTAGAGAGAACTAGACTATAACAACTGGAGAGACACTAACAACTGGAGATAACTAGACTATAACAACTGGAGAGAACTAGACTATAACAACTGGAGAGAACTAGACTATAACAACTGGAGAGACACTAACAACTGGAGAGACCTAGACTATAACAACTGGAGAGAACTAGACTATAACAACTGGAGAGAACTAGACTATAACAACTGGAGAGACACTAACAACTGGAGAGAACTAGACTATAACAACTGGAGAGAACTAGAATATAACAACTGTAGAGAACTAGACTTTAACAACTGGAGAGAACTAGACTGTAACAACTGGAGAGAACTAGACTGTAACAACTGGAGAGACACTATAACAACTAGAGAGACACTATAACAACTGGAGAGAACTAGACTATAACAACTGGAGAGAACTAGACTATAACAACTGGAGAGAACTAGACTATAACAACTGGAGAGAACTAGACTATAACAACTGGAGAGAACTAGACTATAACAACTGGAGAGAACTAGACTATAACAACTGGAGAGAACTAGACTATAACAACTGGAGAGAACTAAACTATAACAACTGGAGAGAACTAGAATATAACAACTGGAGAGAACTAGACTATAACAACTGGAGAGAACTAGACTGTAACAACTGGAGAGACACTATAACAACTAGATTGAACTAGACTATAACAACTGGAGAGAACTAGACTATAACAACTGGAGAGAACTAGACTATAACAACTGGAGAGAACTAGACTATAACAACTGGAGAGAACTAGACTATAACAACTGGAGAGAACTAGACTATAACAACTGTAGAGAACTAGACTATAACAACTGTAGAGAACTAGACTATAACAACTGGAGAGAACTAGACTATAACAACTGGAGAGAACTAGACTTTAACAACTGTAGAGAACTAGACTATAACAACTGGAGAGACACTATAACAACTGGAGAGAACTAGACTATAACAACTGGAGAGAACTAGACTATAACAACTGGAGAGAACTAGACTATAACAACTAGAGAGAACTAGACTATAACAACTGGAGAGAACTAGACTATAACAACTGGAGAGACACTAACAACTGGAGATAACTAGACTATAACAACTGGAGAGAACTAGACTGTAACAACTGGAGAGAACTAGACTATAACAACTGGAGAGAACTAGACTATAACAACTGGAGAGAACTAGAATATAACAACTGGAGAGAACTAGACTATAACAACTAGAGAGAACTAGACTATAACAACTGGAGAGAACTAGACTATAACAACTGGAGAGAACTAGACTATAACAACTGGAGAGAACTAGACTATAACAACTAGAGAGAACTAGAATATAACAACTGGAGAGAACTAGACTATAACAACTAGAGAGAACTAGACTATAACAACTGGAGAGAACTAGACTATTACAACTAGAGAGAACTAGACTATAACAACTAGAGAGAACTAGACTATAACAACTGGAGAGACACTAACAACTGGAGATAACTAGACTATAACAACTGGAGAGAACTAGACTATAACAACTGGAGAGAACTAGACTATAACAACTGGAGAGACACTAACAACTGGAGATAACTAGACTATAACAACTGGAGAGAACTAGACTATAACAACTGGAGAGAACTAGACTATAACAACTGGAGAGAACTAGACTATAACAACTGAGAGAACTAGACTATAACAACTGGAGAGACACTAACAACTGGAGATAACTAGACTATAACAACTGGAGAGAACTAGACTATAACAACTGGAGAGAACTAGACTATAACAACTGGAGAGACACTAACAACTGGAGAGACCTAGACTATAACAACTGGAGAGAACTAGACTATAACAACTGGAGAGAACTAGACTAAACAACTGGAGAGACACTAACAACTGGAGATAACTAGACTATAACAACTGGAGAGAACTAGACTATAACAACTGGAGAGAACTAGACTATAACAACTGGAGAGACACTAACAACTGGAGATAACTAGACTATAACAACTGGAGAGAACTAGACTATAACAACTGGAGAGAACTAGACTATAACAACTGGAGAGAACTAGACTATAACAACTGGAGAGAACTAGACTATAACAACTGGAGAGAACTAGACTATAACAACTGGAGAGACACTAACAACTGGAGATAACTAGACTATAACAACTGGAGAGAACTAGACTATAACAACTGGAGAGAACTAGACTATAACAACTGGAGAGACACTAACAACTGGAGATAACTAGACTATAACAACTGGAGAGAACTAGACTATAACAACTGGAGAGAACTAGACTATAACAACTGGAGAGAACTAGACTATAACAACTAGAGAGAACTAGACTATAACAACTGGAGAGACACTAACAACTGGAGATAACTAGACTATAACAACTGGAGAGAACTAGACTATAACAACTGGAGAGAACTAGACTATAACAACTGGAGAGACACTAACAACTGGAGAGACCTAGACTATAACAACTGGAGAGAACTAGACTATAACAACTAGAGAAAACTAGACTATAACAACTGGAGAGACACTAACAACTGGAGAGAACTAGACTATAACAACTGGAGAGACACTAACAACTGGAGATAACTAGACTATAACAACTGGAGAGAACTAGACTATAACAACTGGAGAGAACTAGACTATAACAACTGGAGAGACACTAACAACTGGAGATAACTAGACTATAACAACTGGAGAGAACTAGACTATAACAACTGGAGAGAACTAGACTATAACAACTGGAGAGAACTAGACTATAACAACTAGAGAAAACTAGACTATAACAACTGGAGAGACACTAACAACTGGAGATAACTAGACTATAACAACTGGAGAGAACTAGACTATAACAACTGGAGAGAACTAGACTATAACAACTGGAGAGAACTAGACTATAACAACTGGAGAGAACTAGACTATAACAACTGGAGAGAACTAGACTATAACAACTGTAGAGAACTAGACTATAACAACTGTAGAGAACTAGACTATAACAACTGGAGAGAACTAGACTATAACAACTGGAGAGAACTAGACGATAACAACTGTAGAGAACTAGACTATAACAACTGGAGAGACACTATAACAACTGGAGAGAACTAGACTATAACAACTGGAGAGAACTAGACTATAACAACTGGAGAGAACTAGACTATAACAACTAGAGAGAACTAGACTATAACAACTGGAGAGAACTAGACTATAACAACTGGAGAGACACTAACAACTGGAGATAACTAGACTATAACAACTGGAGAGAACTAGACTGTAACAACTGGAGAGAACTAGACTATAACAACTGGAGAGAACTAGACTATAACAACTGGAGAGAACTAGAATATAACAACTGGAGAGAACTAGACTATAACAACTAGAGAGAACTAGACTATAACAACTGGAGAGAACTAGACTATAACAACTGGAGAGAACTAGACTATAACAACTGGAGAGAACTAGACTATAACAACTAGAGAGAACTAGAATATAACAACTGGAGAGAACTAGACTATAACAACTAGAGAGAACTAGACTATAACAACTGGAGAGAACTAGACTATTACAACTAGAGAGAACTAGACTATAACAACTAGAGAGAACTAGACTATAACAACTGGAGAGACACTAACAACTGGAGATAACTAGACTATAACAACTGGAGAGAACTAGACTATAACAACTGGAGAGAACTAGACTATAACAACTGGAGAGACACTAACAACTGGAGATAACTAGACTATAACAACTGGAGAGAACTAGACTATAACAACTGGAGAGAACTAGACTATAACAACTGGAGAGAACTAGACTATAACAACTAGAGAGAACTAGACTATAACAACTGGAGAGACACTAACAACTGGAGATAACTAGACTATAACAACTGGAGAGAACTAGACTATAACAACTGGAGAGAACTAGACTATAACAACTGGAGAGACACTAACAACTGAGAGACCTAGACTATAACAACTGGAGAGAACTAGACTATAACAACTAGAGAAACTAGACTATAACAACTGGAGAGACACTAACAACTGGAGAGAACTAGACTATAACAACTGGAGAGACACTAACAACTGGAGATAACTAGACTATAACAACTGGAGAGAACTAGACTATAACAACTGGAGAGAACTAGACTATAACAACTGGAGAGACACTAACAACTGGAGATAACTAGACTATAACAACTGGAGAGAACTAGACTATAACAACTGGAGAGAACTAGACTATAACAACTGGAGAGAACTAGACTATAACAACTAGAGAAACTAGACTATAACAACTGGAGAGACACTAACAACTGGAGATAACTAGACTATAACAACTGGAGAGAACTAGACTATAACAACTGGAGAGAACTAGACTATAACAACTGGAGAGACACTAACAACTGGAGAGAACTAGACTATAACAACTGGAGAGAACTAGACTATAACAACTGGAGAGAACTAGACTATAACAACTGGAGAGACACTAACAACTGGAGATAACTAGACTATAACAACTGGAGAGAACTAGACTATAACAACTGGAGAGAACTAGACTATAACAACTGGAGAGACACTAACAACTGGAGATAACTAGACTATAACAACTGGAGAGAACTAGACTATAACAACTGGAGAGAACTAGACTATAACAACTGGAGAGAACTAGACTATAACAACTGGAGAGAACTAGACTATAACAACTGGAGAGACACTAACAACTGGAGAGACCTAGACTATAACAACTGGAGAGAACTAGACTATAACAACTGGAGAGAACTAGACTATAACAACTGGAGAGACACTAACAACTGGAGAGAACTAGACTATAACAACTGGAGAGAACTAGAATATAACAACTGGAGAACTAGACTTTAACAACTGGAGAGAACTAGACTAAACAACTGGAGAGAACTAGACTGTAACAACTGGAGAGACACTATAACAACTAGAGAGACACTATAACAACTGGAGAGAACTAGACTATAACAACTGGAGAGAACTAGACTATAACAACTGGAGAGAACTAGACTATAACAACTGGAGAGAACTAGACTATAACAACTGGAGAGAACTAGACTATAACAACTGGAGAGAACTAGACTATAACAACTGGAGAGAACTAGACTATAACAACTGGAGAGAACTAGACTATAACAACTGGAGAGAACTAGAATATAACAACTGGAGAGAACTAGACTATAACAACTGGAGAGAACTAGACTGTAACAACTGGAGAGACACTATAACAACTAGAGAGAACTAGACTATAACAACTGGAGAGAACTAGACTATAACAACTGGAGAGAACTAGACTATAACAACTGGAGAGAACTAGACTATAACAACTGGAGAGAACTAGACTATAACAACTGGAGAGAACTAGACTATAACAACTGTAGAGAACTAGACTATAACAACTGTAGAGAACTAGACTATAACAACTGGAGAGAACTAGACTATAACAACTGGAGAGAACTAGACGATAACAACTGTAGAGAACTAGACTATAACAACTGGAGAGACACTATAACAACTGGAGAGAACTAGACTATAACAACTGGAGAGAACTAGACTATAACAACTGGAGAGAACTAGACTATAACAACTAGAGAGAACTAGACTATAACAACTGGAGAGAACTAGACTATAACAACTGGAGAGACACTAACAACTGGAGATAACTAGACTATAACAACTGGAGAGAACTAGACTGTAACAACTGGAGAGAA
Organism: Oncorhynchus nerka; assembly: GCF_034236695.1. NCBI lineage: Eukaryota > Metazoa > Chordata > Actinopteri > Salmoniformes > Salmonidae > Oncorhynchus > Oncorhynchus nerka. The sequence goes on along the minus strand of NC_088401.1, from coordinate 79,515,509 downwards.
CTAGACTATAACAACTGGAGAGAACTAGACTATAACAACTGGAGAGAACTAGAATATAACAACTGGAGAGAACTAGACTATAACAACTAGAGAGAACTAGACTATAACAACTGGAGAGAACTAGACTATAACAACTGGAGAGAACTAGACTATAACAACTGGAGAGAACTAGACTATAACAACTAGAGAGAACTAGACTATAACAACTGGAGAGAACTAGACTATAACAACTGGAGAGAACTAGACTATAACAACTGGAGAGAACTAGACTATTACAACTAGAGAGAACTAGACTATAACAACTAGAGAGAACTAGACTATAACAACTGGAGAGACACTAACAACTGGAGATAACTAGACTATAACAACTGGAGAGAACTAGACTATAACAACTGGAGAGAACTAGACTATAACAACTGGAGAGACACTAACAACTGGAGATAACTAGACTATAACAACTGGAGAGAACTAGACTATAACAACTGGAGAGAACTAGACTATAACAACTGGAGAGAACTAGACTATAACAACTAGAGAGAACTAGACTATAACAACTGGAGAGACACTAACAACTGGAGATAACTAGACTATAACAACTGGAGAGAACTAGACTATAACAACTGGAGAGAACTAGACTATAACAACTGGAGAGACACTAACAACTGGAGAGACCTAGACTATAACAACTGGAGAGAACTAGACTATAACAACTGGAGAGAACTAGACTATAACAACTGGAGAGACACTAACAACTGGAGATAACTAGACTATAACAACTGGAGAGAACTAGACTATAACAACTGGAGAGAACTAGACTATAACAACTGGAGAGACACTAACAACTGGAGATAACTAGACTATAACAACTGGAGAGAACTAGACTATAACAACTGGAGAGAACTAGACTATAACAACTGGAGAGAACTAGACTATAACAACTAGAGAGAACTAGACTATAACAACTGGAGAGACACTAACAACTGGAGATAACTAGACTATAACAACTGGAGAGAACTAGACTATAACAACTGGAGAGAACTAGACTATAACAACTGGAGAGACACTAACAACTGGAGAGAACTAGACTATAACAACTGGAGAGAACTAGACTATAACAACTGGAGAGAACTAGACTATAACAACTGGAGAGACACTAACAACTGGAGATAACTAGACTATAACAACTGGAGAGAACTAGACTATAACAACTGGAGAGAACTAGACTGTAACAACTGGAGAGAACTAGACTATAACAACTGGAGAGAACTAGACTATAACAACTGGAGAGAACTAGACTATAACAACTGGAGAGAACTAGACTGTAACAACTGGAGAGAACTAGAATATAACAACTGGAGAGACACTATAACAACTGGAGAGAACTAGACTATAACAACTGGAGAGAACTAGACTATAACAACTGGAGAGAACTAGACTGTAACAACTGGAGAGAACTAGAATATAACAACTGGAGAGACACTATAACAACTGGAGAGAACTAGACTATAACAACTGGAGAGAACTAGACTGTAACAACTGGAGAGAACTAGACTATAACAACTGGAGAGAACTAGACTATAACAACTGGAGAGAACTAGACTATAACAACTGGAGAGAACTAGACTATAACAACTGGAGAGAACTAGACTGTAACAACTGGAGAGAACTAGACTATAACAACTGGAGAGAACTAGACTATAACAACTGGAGAGAACTAGACTATAACAACTGGAGAGAACTAGACTATAACAACTGGAGAGAACTAGACTATAACAACTGGAGAGAACTAGACTATAACAACTGGAGAGACACTATAACAACTGGAGAGAACTAGACTATAACAACTGGAGAGAACTAGACTGTAACAACTGGAGAGAACTAGACTGTAACAACTGGAGAGAACTAGACTATAACAACTGGAGAGAACTAGACTATAACAACTGGAGAGAACTAGACTATAACAACTGGAGAGAACTAGACTATAACAACTGTAGAGAACTAGACAATAACAACTGGAGAGAACTAGACTATAACAACTAGAGAGAACTAGACTGTAACAACTGGAGAGACACTATAACAACTGGAGAGAACTAGACTATAACAACTGGAGAGAACTAGACTTTAACAACTGGAGAGAACTAGACTGTAACAACTGGAGAGACACTATAACAACTGGAGAGAACTAGACTATAACAACTGGAGAGAACTAGAATATAACAACTGTAGAGAACTAGACTTTAACAACTGGAGAGAACTAGACTTTAACAACTGGAGAGAACTAGACTGTAACAACTGGAGAGACACTATAACAACTGGAGAGAACTAGACTATAACAACTGGAGAGAACTAGACTATAACAACTGGAGAGAACTAGACTGTAACAACTGGAGAGAACTAGACTATAACAACTGGAGAGAACTAGACTGTAACAACTGGAGAGACACTAACAACTGGAGAGAACTAGACTATAACAACTGGAGAGAACTAGAATATAACAACTGTAGAGAACTAGACTTTAACAACTGGAGAGAACTAGACTGTAACAACTGGAGAGAACTAGACTGTAACAACTGGAGAGACACTATAACAACTAGAGAGACACTATAACAACTGGAGAGAACTAGACTATAACAACTGGAGAGAACTAGACTATAACAACTGGAGAGAACTAGACTATAACAACTGGAGAGAACTAGACTATAACAACTGGAGAGAACTAGACTATGACAACTGGAGAGAACTAGACTATAACAACTGGAGAGAACTAGACTATAACAACTGGAGAGAACTAGACTATAACAACTGGAGAGAACTAGAATATAACAACTGGAGAGAACTAGACTATAACAACTGGAGAGAACTAGACTGTAACAACTGGAGAGACACTATAACAACTAGAGAGAACTAGACTATAACAACTGGAGAGAACTAGACTATAACAACTGGAGAGAACTAGACTATAACAACTGGAGAGAACTAGACTATAACAACTGGAGAGAACTAGACTATAACAACTGGAGAGAACTAGACTATAACAACTGGAGAGACACTATAACAACTAGAGAGAACTAGACTATAACAACTGGAGAGAACTAGACTTTAACAACTGGAGAGAACTAGACTATAACAACTGGAGAGAACTAGACTATAACAACTGTAGAGAACTAGACTATAACAACTGTAGAGAACTAGACTATAACAACTGGAGAGAACTAGACTATAACAACTGGAGAGAACTAGACGATAACAACTGTAGAGAACTAGACTATAACAACTGGAGAGACACTATAACAACTGGAGAGAACTAGACTATAACAACTGGAGAGAACTAGACTATAACAACTGGAGAGAACTAGACTATAACAACTGAGAGAACTAGACTATAACAACTGGAGAGAACTAGACTATAACAACTGGAGAGACACTAACAACTGGAGATAACTAGACTATAACAACTGGAGAGAACTAGACTATAACAACTGGAGAACTAACAACTGACTATAAACAACTGGAGAGAACTAGACTATAACAACTGGAGAGAACTAGACTATAACAACTGGAGAGAACAGACTATAACAACTGGAGATAACTAGACTATAACAACTGGAGAGAACTAGACTATAACAACTGGAGAGAACTAGACTATAACAACTGGAGAGAACTAGACTATAACAACTGGAGAGAACTAGACTATAACAACTGGAGAGAACTAGACTACTGGAGAGAACTAACAACTGGAGAGAACTAGACTATAACAACTGGAGAGACACTATAACAACTGGAGAGAACTAGACTATAACAACTGGAGAGAACTAGACTATAACAACTGGAGAGAACTAGACTATAACAACTGGAGAGAACTAGACTATAACAACTGGAGAGAACTAGACTATAACAACTGGAGAGAACTAGACTGTAACAACTGGAGAGAACTAGACTATAACAACTGGAGAGAACTAGACTATAACAACTGGACTAGACTATAACAACTGGAGAGAACTAGACTATAACAACTGGAGAGAACTAGACTATAACAACTGGAGAGACACTATAACAACTGGAGAGAACTAGACTATAACAACTGGAGAGAACTAGACTGTAACAACTGGAGAGAACTAGACTGTAACAACTGGAGAGAACTAGACTATAACAACTGGAGAGAACTAGACTATAACAACTGGAGAGAACTAGACTATAACAACTGTAGAGAACTAGACAATAACAACTGGAGAGAACTAGACTATAACAACTAGAGAGAACTAGACTGTAACAACTGGAGAGACACTATAAGAACTGGAGAGAACTAGACTATAACAACTGGAGAGAACTAGACTTTAACAACAGGAGAGAACTAGACTGTAACAACTGGAGAGACACTATAACAACTGGAGAGAACTAGACTATAACAACTGGAGAGAACTAGACTATAACAACTGGAGAGAACTAGACTATAACAACTGGAGAGAACTAGACTATAACAACTGGAGAGACACTATAACAACTGGAGAGAACTAGACTATAACAACTGGAGAGAACTAGACTGTAACAACTGGAGAGAACTAGACTGTAACAACTGGAGAGAACTAGACTATAACAACTGGAGAGAACTAGACTATAACAACTGGAGAGAACTAGACTATAACAACTGGAGAGAACTAGACTATAACAACTGTAGAGAACTAGACAATAACAACTGGAGAGAACTAGACTATAACAACTAGAGAGAACTAGACTGTAACAACTGGAGAGACACTATAACAACTGGAGAGAACTAGACTATAACAACTGGAGAGAACTAGACTTTAACAACTGGAGAGAACTAGACTGTAACAACTGGAGAGACACTATAACAACTGGAGAGAACTAGACTATAACAACTGGAGAGAACTAGAATATAACAACTGTAGAGAACTAGACTTTAACAACTGGAGAGAACTAGACTTTAACAACTGGAGAGAACTAGACTGTAACAACTGGAGAGACACTATAACAACTGGAGAGAACTAGACTATAACAACTGGAGAGAACTAGACTATAACAACTGGAGAGAACTAGACTGTAACAACTGGAGAGAACTAGACTATAACAACTGGAGAGAACTAGACTGTAACAACTGGAGAGACACTAACAACTGGAGAGAACTAGACTATAACAACTGGAGAGAACTAGAATATAACAACTGTAGAGAACTAGACTTTAACAACTGGAGAGAACTAGACTGTAACAACTGGAGAGAACTAGACTGTAACAACTGGAGAGACACTATAACAACTAGAGAGACACTATAACAACTGGAGAGAACTAGACTATAACAACTGGAGAGAACTAGACTATAACAACTGGAGAGAACTAGACTATAACAACTGGAGAGAACTAGACTATAACAACTGGAGAGAACTAGACTATGACAACTGGAGAGAACTAGACTATAACAACTGGAGAGAACTAGACTATAACAACTGGAGAGAACTAGACTATAACAACTGGAGAGAACTAGAATATAACAACTGGAGAGAACTAGACTATAACAACTGGAGAGAACTAGACTGTAACAACTGGAGAGACACTATAACAACTAGAGAGAACTAGACTATAACAACTGGAGAGAACTAGACTATAACAACTGGAGAGAACTAGACTATAACAACTGGAGAGAACTAGACTATAACAACTGGAGAGAACTAGACTATAACAACTGGAGAGACACTATAACAACTAGAGAGAACTAGACTATAACAACTGGAGAGAACTAGACTTTAACAACTGGAGAGAACTAGACTATAACAACTGGAGAGAACTAGACTATAACAACTGTAGAGAACTAGACTATAACAACTGTAGAGAACTAGACTATAACAACTGGAGAGAACTAGACTATAACAACTGGAGAGAACTAGACGATAACAACTGTAGAGAACTAGACTATAACAACTGGAGAGACACTATAACAACTGGAGAGAACTAGACTATAACAACTGGAGAGAACTAGACTATAACAACTGGAGAGAACTAGACTATAACAACTAGAGAGAACTAGACTATAACAACTGGAGAGAACTAGACTATAACAACTGGAGAGACACTAACAACTGGAGATAACTAGACTATAACAACTGGAGAGAACTAGACTATAACAACTGGAGAGACACTAACAACTGGAGAGAACTAGACTATAACAACTGGAGAGAACTAGACTATAACAACTGGAGAGAACTAGACTATAACAACTGGAGAGACACTAACAACTGGAGATAACTAGACTATAACAACTGGAGAGAACTAGACTGTAACAACTGGAGAGAACTAGACTATAACAACTGGAGAGAACTAGACTATAACAACTGGAGAGAACTAGACTATAACAACTGGAGAGAACTAGACTGTAACAACTGGAGAGAACTAGAATATAACAACTGGAGAGACACTATAACAACTGGAGAGAACTAGACTATAACAACTGGAGAGAACTAGACTGTAACAACTGGAGAGAACTAGACTATAACAACTGGAGAGAACTAGACTATAACAACTGGAGAGAACTAGACTATAACAACTGAAGAGAACTAGACTATAACAACTGGAGAGAACTAGACTGTAACAACTGGAGAGAACTAGACTATAACAACTGGAGAGAACTAGACTATAACAACTGGAGAGAACTAGACTATAACAACTGGAGAGAACTAGACTATAACAACTGGAGAGAACTAGACTATAACAACTGGAGAGACACTATAACAACTGGAGAGAACTAGACTATAACAACTGGAGAGAACTAGACTGTAACAACTGGAGAGAACTAGACTGTAACAACTGGAGAGAACTAGACTATAACAACTGGAGAGAACTAGACTATAACAACTGGAGAGAACTAGACTATAACAACTGTAGAGAACTAGACAATAACAACTGGAGAGAACTAGACTATAACAACTAGAGAGAACTAGACTGTAACAACTGGAGAGACACTATAACAACTGGAGAGAACTAGACTATAACAACTGGAGAGAACTAGACTTTAACAACAGGAGAGAACTAGACTGTAACAACTGGAGAGACACTATAACAACTGGAGAGAACTAGACTATAACAACTGGAGAGAACTAGAATATAACAACTGTAGAGAACTAGACTTTAACAACTGGAAAGAACTAGACTTTAACAACTGGAGAGAACTAGACTGTAACAACTGGAGAGACACTATAACAACTGGAGAGAACTAGACTATAACAACTGGAGAGAACTAGACTATAACAACTGGAGAGAACTAGACTGTAACAACTGGAGAGACACTATAACAACTAGAGAGAACTAGACTATAACAACTGGAGAGAACTAGACTATAACAACTGGAGAGAACTAGACTATAACAACTGGAGAGAACTAGACTATAACAACTGGAGAGAACTAGACTATAACAACTGGAGAGAACTAGACTATAACAACTGGAGAGAACACTATAACAACTAGAGAGAACTAGACTATAACAACTGGAGAGAACTAGACTTTAACAACTGGAGAGAACTAGACTATAACAACTGGAGAGAACTAGACTATAACAACTGTAGAGAACTAGACTATAACAACTGTAGAGAACTAGACTATAACAACTGGAGAGAACTAGACTATAACAACTGGAGAGAACTAGACGATAACAACTGTAGAGAACTAGACTATAACAACTGGAGAGACACTATAACAACTGGAGAGAACTAGACTATAACAACTGGAGAGAACTAGACTATAACAACTGGAGAGAACTAGACTATAACAACTAGAGAGAACTAGACTATAACAACTGGAGAGAACTAGACTATAACAACTGGAGAGACACTAACAACTGGAGAGAACTAGACTATAACAACTGGAGAGAACTAGACTATAACAACTGGAGAGACACTAACAACTGGAGAGAACTAGACTATAACAACTGGAGAGAACTAGACTATAACAACTGGAGAGAACTAGACTATAACAACTGGAGAGACACTAACAACTGGAGATAACTAGACTATAACAACTGGAGAGAACTAGACTGTAACAACTGGAGAGAACTAGACTATAACAACTGGAGAGAACTAGACTATAACAACTGGAGAGAACTAGACTATAACAACTGGAGAGAACTAGACTGTAACAACTGGAGAGAACTAGAATATAACAACTGGAGAGACACTATAACAACTGGAGAGAACTAGACTATAACAACTGGAGAGAACTAGACTGTAACAACTGGAGAGAACTAGACTATAACAACTGGAGAGAACTAGACTATAACAACTGGAGAGAACTAGACTATAACAACTGGAGAGAACTAGACTATAACAACTGGAGAGAACTAGACTGTAACAACTGGAGAGAACTAGACTATAACAACTGGAGAGAACTAGACTATAACAACTGGAGAGAACTAGACTATAACAACTGGAGAGAACTAGACTATAACAACTGGAGAGAACTAGACTATAACAACTGGAGAGAACTAGACTATAACAACTGGAGAGAACTAGACTATAACAACTGGAGAGAACTAGACTATAACAACTGGAGAGACACTATAACAACTGGAGAGAACTAGACTATAACAACTGGAGAGAACTAGATTGTAACAACTGGAGAGAACTAGACTGTAACAACTGGAGAGAACTAGACTATAACAACTGGAGAGAACTAGACTATAACAACTGGAGAGAACTAGACTATAACAACTGTAGAGAACTAGACAATAACAACTGGAGAGAACTAGACTATAACAACTAGAGAGAACTAGACTGTAACAACTGGAGAGACACTATAACAACTGGAGAGAACTAGACTATAACAACTGGAGAGAACTAGACTTTAACAACTGGAGAGAACTAGAATATAACAACTGTAGAGAACTAGACTTTAACAACTGGAGAGAACTAGACTTTAACAACTGGAGAGAACTAGACTGTAACAACTGGAGAGACACTATAACAACTGGAGAGAACTAGACTATAACAACTGGAGAGAACTAGACTATAACAACTGGAGAGAACTAGACTGTAACAACTGGAGAGAACTAGACTATAACAACTGGAGAGAACTAGACTGTAACAACTGGAGAGACACTAACAACTGGAGAGAACTAGACTATAACAACTGGAGAGAACTAGAATATAACAACTGTAGAGAACTAGACTTTAACAACTGGAGAGAACTAGACTGTAACAACTGGAGAGACACTATAACAACTGTAGAGAACTAGACTATAACAACTGGAGAGAACTAGACTATAACAACTAGAGAGAACTAGACTGTAACAACTGGAGAGACACTATAACAACTGGAGAGAACTAGACTATAACAACTGGAGAGAACTAGACTTTAACAACTGGAGAGAACTAGACTGTAACAACTGGAGAGACACTATAACAACTGGAGAGAACTAGACTATAACAACTGGAGAGAACTAGACTATAACAACTGGAGAGAACTAGACTATAACAACTAGAGAGAACTAGACTATAACAACTGGAGAGAACTAGACTATAACAACTGGAGAGACACTAACAACTGGAGATAACTAGACTATAACAACTGGAGAGAACTAGACTATAACAACTGGAGAGACACTAACAACTGGAGAGAACTAGACTATAACAACTGGAGAGAACTAGACTATAACAACTGGAGAGAACTAGACTATAACAACTGGAGAGACACTAGAACTGGAGATAACTAGACTATAACAACTGGAGAGAACTAGACTGTAACAACTGGAGAGAACTAGACTATAACAACTGGAGAGAACTAGACTATAACAACTGGAGAGAACTAGACTATAACAACTGGAGAGAACTAGACTGTAACAACTGGAGAGAACTAGAATATAACAACTGGAGAGACACTATAACAACTGGAGAGAACTAGACTATAACAACTGGAGAGAACTAGACTGTAACAACTGGAGAGAACTAGACTATAACAACTGGAGAGAACTAGACTATAACAACTGGAGAGAACTAGACTATAACAACTGGAGAGAACTAGACTATAACAACTGGAGAGAACTAGACTGTAACAACTGGAGAGAACTAGACTATAACAACTGGAGAGAACTAGACTATAACAACTGGAGAGAACTAGACTATAACAACTGGAGAGAACTAGACTATAACAACTGGAGAGAACTAGACTATAACAACTGGAGAGACACTATAACAACTGGAGAGAACTAGACTATAACAACTGGAGAGAACTAGACTGTAACAACTGGAGAGAACTAGACTGTAACAACTGGAGAGAACTAGACTATAACAACTGGAGAGAACTAGACTATAACAACTGGAGAGAACTAGACTATAACAACTGTAGAGAACTAGACAATAACAACTGGAGAGAACTAGACTATAACAACTAGAGAGAACTAGACTGTAACAACTGGAGAGACACTATAACAACTGGAGAGAACTAGACTATAACAACTGGAGAGAACTAGACTTTAACAACTGGAGAGAACTAGACTGTAACAACTGGAGAGACACTATAACAACTGGAGAGAACTAGACTATAACAACTGGAGAGAACTAGAATATAACAACTGTAGAGAACTAGACTTTAACAACTGGAGAGAACTAGACTTTAACAACTGGAGAGAACTAGACTGTAACAACTGGAGAGACACTATAACAACTGGAGAGAACTAGACTATAACAACTGGAGAGAACTAGACTATAACAACTGGAGAGAACTAGACTGTAACAACTGGAGAGACACTATAACAACTAGAGAGAACTAGACTATAACAACTGGAGAGAACTAGACTATAACAACTGGAGAGAACTAGACTATAACAACTGGAGAGAACTAGACTATAACAACTGGAGAGACACTATAACAACTAGAGAGAACTAGACTATAACAACTGGAGAGAACTAGACTTTAACAACTGGAGAGAACTAGACTATAACAACTGGAGAGAACTAGACTATAACAACTGTAGAGAACTAGACTATAACAACTGTTTAGAACTAGACTATAACAACTGGAGAGAACTAGACTATAACAACTGGAGAGAACTAGACGATAACAACTGTAGAGAACTAGACTATAACAACTGGAGAGACACTATAACAACTGGAGAGAACTAGACTATAACAACTGGAGAGAACTAGACTATAACAACTAGAGAGAACTAGACTATAACAACTGGAGAGAACTAGACTATAACAACTGGAGAGACACTAACAACTGGAGATAACTAGACTATAACAACTGGAGAGAACTAGACTATAACAACTGGAGAGACACTAACAACTGGAGAGAACTAGACTATAACAACTGGAGAGAACTAGACTATACCAACTGGAGAGAACTAGACTATAACAACTGGAGAGACACTAACAACTGGAGATAACTAGACTATAACAACTGGAGAGAACTAGACTGTAACAACTGGAGAGAACTAGACTATAACAACTGGAGAGAACTAGACTATAACAACTGGAGAGAACTAGACTATAACAACTGGAGAGAACTAGACTGTAACAACTGGAGAGAACTAGAATATAACAACTGGAGAGACACTATAACAACTGGAGAGAACTAGACTATAACAACTGGAGAGAACTAGACTTTAACAACTGGAGAGAACTAGACTGTAACAACTGGAGAGACACTATAACAACTGGAGAGAACTAGACTATAACAACTGGAGAGAACTAGAATATAACAACTGTAGAGAACTAGACTTTAACAACTGGAGAGAACTAGACTTTAACAACTGGAGAGAACTAGACTGTAACAACTGGAGAGACACTATAACAACTGGAGAGAACTAGACTATAACAACTGGAGAGAACTAGACTATAACAACTGGAGAGAACTAGACTGTAACAACTGGAGAGACACTATAACAACTAGAGAGAACTAGACTATAACAACTGGAGAGAACTAGACTATAACAACTGGAGAGAACTAGACTATAACAACTGGAGAGAACTAGACTATAACAACTGGAGAGACACTATAACAACTAGAGAGAACTAGACTATAACAACTGGAGAGAACTAGACTTTAACAACTGGAGAGAACTAGACTATAACAACTGGAGAGAACTAGACTATAACAACTGTAGAGAACTAGACTATAACAACTGTAGAGAACTAGACTATAACAACTGGAGAGAACTAGACTATAACAACTGGAGAGAACTAGACGATAACAACTGTAGAGAACTAGACTATAACAACTGGAGAGACACTATAACAACTGGAGAGAACTAGACTATAACAACTGGAGAGAACTAGACTATAACAACTAGAGAGAACTAGACTATAACAACTGGAGAGAACTAGACTATAACAACTGGAGAGACACTAACAACTGGAGATAACTAGACTATAACAACTGGAGAGAACTAGACTATAACAACTGGAGAGACACTAACAACTGGAGAGAACTAGACTATAACAACTGGAGAGAACTAGACTATACCAACTGGAGAGAACTAGACTATAACAACTGGAGAGACACTAACAACTGGAGATAACTAGACTATAACAACTGGAGAGAACTAGACTGTAACAACTGGAGAGAACTAGACTATAACAACTGGAGAGAACTAGACTATAACAACTGGAGAGAACTAGACTATAACAACTGGAGAGAACTAGACTGTAACAACTGGAGAGAACTAGAATATAACAACTGGAGAGACACTATAACAACTGGAGAGAACTAGACTATAACAACTGGAGAGAACTAGACTGTAACAACTGGAGAGAACTAGACTATAACAACTGGAGAGAACTAGACTATAACAACTGGAGAGAACTAGACTATAACAACTGGAGAGAACTAGACTGTAACAACTGGAGAGAACTAGACTATAACAACTGGAGAGAACTAGACTATAACAACTGGAGAGAACTAGACTATAACAACTGGAGAGAACTAGACTATAACAACTGGAGAGACACTATAACAACTGGAGAGAACTAGACTATAACAACTGGAGAGAACTAGACTGTAACAACTGGAGAGAACTAGACTATAACAACTGGAGAGAACTAGACTATAACAACTAGAGAGAACTAGACTATAACAACTGGAGAGAACTAGACTATAACAACTGGAGAGACACTAACAACTGGAGATAACTAGACTATAACAACTGGAGAGAACTAGACTATAACAACTGGAGAGACACTAACAACTGGAGAGAACTAGACTATAACAACTGGAGAGAACTAGACTATACCAACTGGAGAGAACTAGACTATAACAACTGGAGAGACACTAACAACTGGAGATAACTAGACTATAACAACTGGAGAGAACTAGACTGTAACAACTGGAGAGAACTAGACTATAACAACTGGAGAGAACTAGACTATAACAACTGGAGAGAACTAGACTATAACAACTGGAGAGAACTAGACTGTAACAACTGGAGAGAACTAGAATATAACAACTGGAGAGACACTATAACAACTGGAGAGAACTAGACTATAACAACTGGAGAGAACTAGACTGTAACAACTGGAGAGAACTAGACTATAACAACTGGAGAGAACTAGACTATAACAACTGGAGAGAACTAGACTATAACAACTGGAGAGAACTAGACTGTAACAACTGGAGAGAACTAGACTATAACAACTGGAGAGAACTAGACTATAACAACTGGAGAGAACTAGACTGTAACAACTGGAGAGAACTAGACTATAACAACTGGAGAGAACTAGACTATAACAACTGGAGAGAACTAGACTATAACAACTGGAGAGAACTAGACTATAACAACTGGAGAGACACTATAACAACTGGAGAGAACTAGACTATAACAACTGGAGAGAACTAGACTGTAACAACTGGAGAGAACTAGACTGTAACAACTGGAGAGAACTAGACTATAACAACTGGAGAGAACTAGACTATAACAACTGGAGAGAACTAGACTATAACAACTGTAGAGAACTAGACAATAACAACTGGAGAGAACTAGACTATAACAACTAGAGAGAACTAGACTGTAACAACTGGAGAGACACTATAACAACTGGAGAGAACTAGACTATAACAACTGGAGAGAACTAGACTTTAACAACTGGAGAGAACTAGACTGTAACAACTGGAGAGACACTATAACAACTGGAGAGAACTAGACTATAACAACTGGAGAGAACTAGAATATAACAACTGTAGAGAACTAGACTTTAACAACTGGAGAGAACTAGACTTTAACAACTGGAGAGAACTAGACTGTAACAACTGGAGAGACACTATAACAACTGGAGAGAACTAGACTATAACAACTGGAGAGAACTAGACTATAACAACTGGAGAGAACTAGACTGTAACAACTGGAGAGAACTAGACTATAACAACTGGAGAGAACTAGACTGTAACAACTGGAGAGACACTAACAACTGGAGAGAACTAGACTATAACAACTGGAGAGAACTAGAATATAACAACTGTAGAGAACTAGACTTTAACAACTGGAGAGAACTAGACTGTAACAACTGGAGAGACACTATAACAACTGTAGAGAACTAGACTATAACAACTGGAGAGAACTAGACTATAACAACTAGAGAGAACTAGACTGTAACAACTGGAGAGACACTATAACAACTGGAGAGAACTAGACTATAACAACTGGAGAGAACTAGACTTTAACAACTGGAGAGAACTAGACTGTAACAACTGGAGAGACACTATAACAACTGGAGAGAACTAGACTATAACAACTGGAGAGAACTAGAATATAACAACTGTAGAGAACTAGACTTTAACAACTGGAGAGAACTAGACTTTAACAACTGGAGAGAACTAGACTGTAACAACTGGAGAGAACTAGACTATAACAACTGGAGAGAACTAGACTATAACAACTGGAGAGAACTAGACTATAACAACTGGAGAGAACTAGACTATATCAACTGGAGAGAACTAGACTATGACAACTGGAGAGAACTAGACTATAACAACTGGAGAGAACTAGACTATAACAACTGGAGAGAACTAGACTATAACAACTGGAGAGAACTAGAATATAACAACTGGAGAGAACTAGACTATAACAACTGGAGAGAACTAGACTATAACAACTGGAGAGAACTAGACTATAACAACTGGAGAGAACTAGACTATAACAACTGGAGAGAACTAGACTATGACAACTGGAGAGAACTAGACTATAACAACTGGAGAGAACTAGACTATAACAACTGGAGAGAACTAGACTATAACAACTGGAGAGAACTAGAATATAACAACTGGAGAGAACTAGACTATAACAACTGGAGAGAACTAGACTGTAACAACTGGAGAGACACTATAACAACTAGAGAGAACTAGACTATAACAACTGGAGAGAACTAGACTATAACAACTGGAGAGAACTAGACTATAACAACTGGAGAGAACTAGACTATAACAACTGGAGAGAACTAGACTATAACAACTGGAGAGAACTAGACTATAACAACTGGAGAGACACTATAACAACTAGAGAGAACTAGACTATAACAACTGGAGAGAACTAGACTTTAACAACTGGAGAGAACTAGACTATAACAACTGGAGAGAACTAGACTATAACAACTGTAGAGAACTAGACTATAACAACTGTAGAGAACTAGACTATAACAACTGGAGAGAACTAGACTATAACAACTGGAGAGAACTAGACGATAACAACTGTAGAGAACTAGACTATAACAACTGGAGAGAACTAGACTTTAACAACTGGAGAGAACTAGACTGTAACAACTGGAGAGAACTAGACTATAACAACTGGAGAGAACTAGACTATAACAACTGGAGAGAACTAGACTATAACAACTGGAGAGAACTAGACTGTAACAACTGGAGAGAACTAGAATATAACAACTGGAGAGACACTATAACAACTGGAGAGAACTAGACTATAACAACTGGAGAGAACTAGACTGTAACAACTGGAGAGAACTAGACTATAACAACTGGAGAGAACTAGACTATAACAACTGGAGAGAACTAGACTATAACAACTGGAGAGAACTAGACTATAACAACTGGAGAGAACTAGACTGTAACAACTGGAGAGAACTAGACTATAACAACTGGAGAGAACTAGACTATAACAACTGGAGAGAACTAGACTATAACAACTGGAGAGAACTAGACTGTAACAACTGGAGAGAACTAGAATATAACAACTGGAGAGACACTATAACAACTGGAGAGAACTAGACTATAACAACTGGAGAGAACTAGACTGTAACAACT
Organism: Oncorhynchus nerka; assembly: GCF_034236695.1. Lineage (NCBI taxonomy): Eukaryota > Metazoa > Chordata > Actinopteri > Salmoniformes > Salmonidae > Oncorhynchus > Oncorhynchus nerka. Next base: position 79,499,264 of record NC_088401.1, on the reverse strand, counting down.
GGAGAGAACTAGACTATAACAACTGGAGAGAACTAGACTATAACAACTGGAGAGAACTAGACTATAACAACTGGAGAGAACTAGACTATAACAACTGGAGAGAACTAGACTGTAACAACTGGAGAGAACTAGACTATAACAACTGGAGAGAACTAGACTATAACAACTGGAGAGAACTAGACTATAACAACTGGAGAGAACTAGACTATAACAACTGGAGAGAACTAGACTATAACAACTGGAGAGACACTATAACAACTGGAGAGAACTAGACTATAACAACTGGAGAGAACTAGACTATAACAACTGGAGAGAACTAGACTATAACAACTGGAGAGAACTAGACTATAACAACTGGAGAGACACTATAACAACTGGAGAGAACTAGACTATAACAACTGGAGAGAACTAGACTGTAACAACTGGAGAGAACTAGACTGTAACAACTGGAGAGAACTAGACTATAACAACTGGAGAGAACTAGACTATAACAACTGGAGAGAACTAGACTATAACAACTGTAGAGAACTAGACAATAACAACTGGAGAGAACTAGACTATAACAACTAGAGAGAACTAGACTGTAACAACTGGAGAGACACTATAACAACTGGAGAGAACTAGACTATAACAACTGGAGAGAACTAGACTTTAACAACTGGAGAGAACTAGACTGTAACAACTGGAGAGACACTATAACAACTGGAGAGAACTAGACTATAACAACTGGAGAGAACTAGAATATAACAACTGTAGAGAACTAGACTTTAACAACTGGAGAGAACTAGACTTTAACAACTGGAGAGACACTATAACAACTGGAGAGAACTAGACTATAACAACTGGAGAGAACTAGACTATAACAACTGGAGAGAACTAGACTGTAACAACTGGAGAGAACTAGACTATAACAACTGGAGAGAACTAGACTGTAACAACTGGAGAGACACTAACAACTGGAGAGAACTAGACTATAACAACTGGAGAGAACTAGAATATAACAACTGTAGAGAACTAGACTTTAACAACTGGAGAGAACTAGACTGTAACAACTGGAGAGACACTATAACAACTGTAGAGAACTAGACTATAACAACTGGAGAGAACTAGACTTTAACAACTGGAGAGAACTAGACTTTAACAACTGGAGAGACACTAACAACTGGAGATAACTAGACTATAACAACTGTAGAGAACTAGACAATAACAACTGGAGAGAACTAGACTATAACAACTAGAGAGAACTAGACTGTAACAACTGGAGAGACACTATAACAACTGGAGAGAACTAGACTATAACAACTGGAGAGAACTAGACTGTAACAACTGGAGAGACACTATAACAACTGGAGAGAACTAGACTATAACAACTGGAGAGAACTAGACTATAACAACTGGAGAGAACTAGACTGTAACAACTGGAGAGAACTAGACTATAACAACTGGAGAGAACTAGACTGTAACAACTGGAGAGACACTAACAACTGGAGAGAACTAGACTATAACAACTGGAGAGAACTAGACTGTAACAACTAGAGAGACACTATAACAACTGTAGAGAACTAGACTATAACAACTGGAGAGAACTAGACTTTAACAACTGGAGAGAACTAGACTTTAACAACTGGAGAGAACTAGACTGTAACAACTGGAGAGACACTATAACAACTGGAGAGAACTACACTATAACAACTGGAGAGAACTAGACTGTAACAACTGGAGAGACACTAACAACTGGAGAGAACTAGACTATAACAACTGGAGAGAACTAGACTATAACAACTAGAGAGAACTAGACTATAACAACTGGAGAGAACTAGACTATAACAACTGGAGAGAACTAGACTATAACAACTGGAGAGAACTAGACTATAACAACTGTAGAGAACTAGACTATAACAACTGGAGAGAACTAGACTATAACAACTAGAGAGAACTAGACTGTAACAACTGGAGAGACACTATAACAACTGGAGAGAACTAGACTATAACAACTGGAGAGAACTAGACTTTAACAACTGGAGAGAACTAGACTGTAACAACTGGAGAGACACTATAACAACTGGAGAGAACTAGACTATAACAACTGGAGAGAACTAGAATATAACAACTGTAGAGAACTAGACTTTAACAACTGGAGAGAACTAGACTGAACTAGACTTTAACAACTGGAGAGAACTAGACTGTAACAACTGGAGAGACACTATAACAACTGGAGAGAACTAGACTATAACAACTGGAGAGAACTAGACTATAACAACTGGAGAGAACTAGACTGTAACAACTGGAGAGAACTAGACTATAACAACTGGAGAGAACTAGACTGTAACAACTGGAGAGACACTAACAACTGGAGAGAACTAGACTATAACAACTGGAGAGAACTAGAATATAACAACTGTAGAGAACTAGACTTTAACAACTGGAGAGAACTAGACTTTAACAACTGGAGAGAACTAGACTGTAACAACTGGAGAGACACTATAACAACTGGAGAGAACTAGACTATAACAACTGGAGAGAACTAGACTATAAGAACTGGAGAGAACTAGACTGTAACAACTGGAGAGAACTAGACTATAACAACTGGAGAGAACTAGACTGTAACAACTGGAGAGACACTAACAACTGGAGAGAACTAGACTATAACAACTGGAGAGAACTAGAATATAACAACTGTAGAGAACTAGACTTTAACAACTGGAGAGAACTAGACTGTAACAACTAGAGAGACACTATAACAACTGTAGAGAACTAGACTATAACAACTGGAGAGAACTAGACTTTAACAACTGGAGAGAACTAGACTGTAACAACTGGAGAGACATTATAACAACTGGAGAGAACTAGACTATAACAACTGGAGAGAACTAGACTGTAACAACTGGAGAGACACTAACAACTGGAGAGAACTAGACTATAACAACTGGAGAGAACTAGACTATAACAACTAGAGAGAACTAGACTATAACAACTAGAGAGAACTAGACTATAACAACTGGAGAGAACTAGACTATAACAACTGGAGAGAACTAGACAAAAACAACTGGAGAGAACTAGACTATAACAACTGTAGAGAACTAGACTATAACAACTGGAGAGAACTAGACTATAACAACTAGAGAGAACTAGACTGTAACAACTGGAGAGACACTATAACAACTGGAGAGAACTAGACTATAACAACTGGAGAGAACTAGACTTTAACAACTAGAGAGAACTAGACTGTAACAACTGGAGAGACACTATAACAACTGGAGAGAACTAGACTATAACAACTGGAGAGAACTAGACTTTAACAACTGGAGAGAACTAGACTGTAACAACTGGAGAGACACTATAACAACTGGAGAGAACTAGACTGTAACAACTGGAGAGACACTATAACAACTGGAGAGAACTAGACTATAACAACTGGAGAGAACTAGACTATAACAACTGGAGAGAACTAGACTTTAACAACTGGAGAGAACTAGACTGTAACAACTGGAGAGACACTATAACAACTGGAGAGAACTAGACTGTAACAACTGGAGAGACACTATAACAACTGGAGAGAACTAGACTATAACAACTGGAGAGAACTAGACTGTAACAACTGGAGAGACACTAACAACTGGAGAGAACTAGACTATAACAACTGGAGAGAACTAGAATATAACAACTGTAGAGAACTAGACTTTAACAACTGGAGAGAACTAGACTGTAACAACTGGAGAGACACTATAACAACTGTAGAGAACTAGACTATAACAACTGGAGAGAACTAGACTTTAACAACTGGAGAGAACTAGACTTTAACAACTGGAGAGAACTAGACTGTAACAACTGGAGAGACACTATAACAACTGGAGAGAACTAGACTATAACAACTGGAGAGAACTAGACTGTAACAACTGGAGAGACACTAACAACTGGAGAGAACTAGACTATAACAACTGGAGAGAACTAGACTATAACAACTAGAGAGAACTAGACTATAACAACTAGAGAGAACTAGACTATAACAACTGGAGAGAACTAGACTATAACAACTGGAGAGAACTAGACTGTAACAACTGGAGAGACACTAACAACTGGAGAGAACTAGACTATAACAACTGGAGAGAACTAGACTATAACAACTAGAGAGAACTAGACTATAACAACTGGAGAGAACTAGACTATAACAACTGGAGAGACACTATAACAACTAGAGAGAACTAGACTATATCAACTGGAGAGAACTAGACTATAACAACTGGAGATAACTAGACTATAACAACTGGAGAGAACTAGACTATAACAACTAGAGAGAACTAGACTATAACAACTGGAGAGAACTAGACTATAACAACTGGAGAGAACTAGACTATAACAACTAGAGAGAACTAGACTATAACAACTGGAGAGACACTAACAACTGGAGATAACTAGACTATAACAACTGGAGAGAACTAGACTATAACAACTGGAGAGAACTAGACTATAACAACTGGAGAGACACTAACAACTGGAGATAACTAGACTATAACAACTGGAGAGAACTAGACTGTAACAACTGGAGAGAACTAGACTATAACAACTGGAGAGAACTAGACTATAACAACTGGAGAGAACTAGACTATAACAACTGGAGAGACACTATAACAACTGGAGAGAACTAGACTATAACAACTGGAGAGAACTAGACTATAACAACTGGAGAGAACTAGACTATAACAACTGGAGAGAACTAGACTATAACAACTGGAGAGAACTAGACTATAACAACTGTAGAGAACTAGACTATAACAACTGGAGAGAACTAGACTATAACAACTGGAGAGAACTAGACTATAACAACTAGAGAGAACTAGACTATAACAACTGGAGAGAACTAGACTATAACAACTGGAGAGAACTAGACTATAACAACTAGAGAGAACTAGACTATAACAACTGGAGAGACACTAACAACTGGAGATAACTAGACTATAACAACTGGAGAGAACTAGACTATAACAACTGGAGAGAACTAGACTATAACAACTGGAGAGACACTAACAACTGGAGATAACTAGACTATAACAACTGGAGAGAACTAGACTGTAACAACTGGAGAGAACTAGACTATAACAACTGGAGAGAACTAGACTATAACAACTGGAGAGAACTAGACTATAACAACTGGAGAGAACTAGACTATAACAACTGGAGAGACACTATAACAACTGGAGAGAACTAGACTATAACAACTGGAGAGAACTAGACTATAACAACTGGAGAGAACTAGACTATAACAACTGGAGAGAACTAGACTATAACAACTGGAGAGAACTAGACTATAACAACTGTAGAGAACTAGACTATAACAACTGGAGAGAACTAGACTATAACAACTGGAGAGAACTAGACTGTAACAACTGGAGAGACACTATAACAACTGGAGAGAACTAGACTATAACAACTGGAGAGAACTAGAATATAACAACTGTAGAGAACTAGACTTTAACAACTGGAGAGAACTAGACTTTATCAACTGGAGAGAACTAGACTGTAACAACTGGAGAGACACTATAACAACTGGAGAGAACTAGACTATAACAACTGGAGAGAACTAGACTATAACAACTGGAGAGAACTAGACTGTAACAACTGGAGAGAACTAGACTATAACAACTGGAGAGAACTAGACTGTAACAACTGGAGAGAACTAGACTATAACAACTGGAGAGAACTAGACTATAACAACTAGAGAGAACTAGACTATAACAACTGGAGAGACACTAACAACTGGAGATAACTAGACTATAACAACTGGAGAGAACTAGACTATAACAACTGGAGAGAACTAGACTATAACAACTGGAGAGAACTAGATAACTAGACTAACAACTGGAGAGAACTAGACTGTAACAACTGGAGAGAACTAGACTATAACAACTGGAGAGAACTAGACTATAACAACTGGAGAGAACTAGACTATAACAACTGGAGAGAACTAGACTATAACAACTGGAGAGACACTATAACAACTGGAGAGAACTAGACTATAACAACTGGAGAGAACTAGACTATAACAACTGGAGAGAACTAGACTATAACAACTGGAGAGAACTAGACTATAACAACTGGAGAGAACTAGACTATAACAACTGTAGAGAACTAGACTATAACAACTGGAGAGAACTAGACTATAACAACTGGAGAGAACTAGACTGTAACAACTGGAGAGACACTATAACAACTGGAGAGAACTAGACTATAACAACTGGAGAGAACTAGAATATAACAACTGTAGAGAACTAGACTTTAACAACTGGAGAGAACTAGACTTTATCAACTGGAGAGAACTAGACTGTAACAACTGGAGAGACACTATAACAACTGGAGAGAACTAGACTATAACAACTGGAGAGAACTAGACTATAACAACTGGAGAGAACTAGACTGTAACAACTGGAGAGAACTAGACTATAACAACTGGAGAGAACTAGACTGTAACAACTGGAGAGACACTAACAACTGGAGAGAACTAGACTATAACAACTGGAGAGAACTAGAATATAACAACTGTAGAGAACTAGACTTTAACAACTGGAGAGAACTAGACTGTAACAACTGGAGAGACACTATAACAACTGTAGAGAACTAGACTATAACAACTGGAGAGAACTAGACTTTAACAACTGGAGAGAACTAGACTTTAACAACTGGAGAGAACTAGACTGTAACAACTGGAGAGACACTATAACAACTGGAGAGAACTAGACTATAACAACTGGAGAGAACTAGACTGTAACAACTGGAGAGACACTAACAACTGGAGATAACTAGACTATAACAACTGGAGAGAACTAGACTATAACAACTGTAGAGAACTAGACTATAACAACTGGAGAGAACTAGACTATAACAACTGGAGAGAACTAGAATATAACAACTGTAGAGAACTAGACTTTAACAACTGGAGAGAACTAGACTTTATCAACTGGAGAGAACTAGACTGTAACAACTGGAGAGACACTATAACAACTGGAGAGAACTAGACTATATCAACTGGAGAGAACTAGACTATAACAACTGGAGAGAACTAGACTGTAACAACTGGAGAGAACTAGACTATAACAACTGGAGAGAACTAGACTGTAACAACTGGAGAGACACTAACAACTGGAGAGAACTAGACTATAACAACTGGAGAGAACTAGAATATAACAACTGTAGAGAACTAGACTTTAACAACTGGAGAGAACTAGACTGTAACAACTGGAGAGACACTATAACAACTGTAGAGAACTAGACTATAACAACTGGAGAGAACTAGACTTTAACAACTGGAGAGAACTAGACTTTAACAACTGGAGAGAACTAGACTGTAACAACTGGAGAGACACTATAACAACTGGAGAGAACTAGACTATAACAACTGGAGAGAACTAGACTGTAACAACTGGAGAGACACTAACAACTGGAGATAACTAGACTATAACAACTGGAGAGAACTAGACTATAACAACTGGAGAGAACTAGACTATAACAACTAGAGAGAACTAGACTATAACAACTGGAGAGAACTAGACTATAACAACTGGAGAGAACTAGACTATAACAACTGGAGAGACACTAACAACTGGAGAGAACTAGACTATAACAACTGGAGAGAACTAGACTATAACAACTGGAGAGACACTAACAACTGGAGAGAACTAGACTATAACAACTGGAGAGAACTAGACTATAACAACTGGAGATAACTAGACTATAACAACTGGAGAGAACTAGACTATAACAACTAGAGAGAACTAGACTATAACAACTGGAGAGAACTAGACTATAACAACTGGAGAGAACTAGACTATAACAACTAGAGAGAACTAGACTATAACAACTGGAGAGACACTAACAACTGGAGATAACTAGACTATAACAACTGGAGAGAACTAGACTATAACAACTGGAGAGAACTAGACTATAACAACTGGAGAGACACTAACAACTGGAGATAACTAGACTATAACAACTGGAGAGAACTAGACTGTAACAACTGGAGAGAACTAGACTATAACAACTGGAGAGAACTAGACTATAACAACTGGAGAGAACTAGACTATAACAACTGGAGAGACACTATAACAACTGGAGAGAACTAGACTATAACAACTGGAGAGAACTAGACTATAACAACTGGAGAGAACTAGACTATAACAACTGGAGAGAACTAGACTATAACAACTGGAGAGACACTAACAACTGGAGATAACTAGACTATAACAACTGGAGAGAACTAGACTGTAACAACTGGAGAGAACTAGACTATAACAACTGGAGAGAACTAGACTATAACAACTGGAGAGAACTAGACTATAACAACTGGAGAGAACTAGACTATAACAACTGGAGAGACACTATAACAACTGGAGAGAACTAGACTATAACAACTGTAGAGAACTAGACTATAACAACTGGAGAGAACTAGACTATAACAACTGGAGAGAACTAGACTGTAACAACTGGAGAGACACTATAACAACTGGAGAGAACTAGACTATAACAACTGGAGAGAACTAGAATATAACAACTGTAGAGAACTAGACTTTAACAACTGGAGAGAACTAGACTTTATCAACTGGAGAGAACTAGACTGTAACAACTGGAGAGACACTATAACAACTGGAGAGAACTAGACTATAACAACTGGAGAGAACTAGACTATAACAACTGGAGAGAACTAGACTGTAACAACTGGAGAGAACTAGACTATAACAACTGGAGAGAACTAGACTGTAACAACTGGAGAGACACTAACAACTGGAGAGAACTAGACTATAACAACTGGAGAGAACTAGAATATAACAACTGTAGAGAACTAGACTTTAACAACTGGAGAGAACTAGACTGTAACAACTGGAGAGACACTATAACAACTGTAGAGAACTAGACTATAACAACTGGAGAGAACTAGACTTTAACAACTGGAGAGAACTAGACTTTAACAACTGGAGAGAACTAGACTGTAACAACTGGAGAGACACTATAACAACTGGAGAGAACTAGACTATAACAACTGGAGAGAACTAGACTGTAACAACTGGAGAGACACTAACAACTGGAGATAACTAGACTATAACAACTGGAGAGAACTAGACTATAACAACTGGAGAGAACTAGACTATAACAACTGGAGAGAACTAGACTATAACAACTGTAGAGAACTAGACTATAACAACTGGAGAGAACTAGACTATAACAACTGGAGAGAACTAGACTGTAACAACTGGAGAGACACTATAACAACTGGAGAGAACTAGACTATAACAACTGGAGAGAACTAGAATATAACAACTGTAGAGAACTAGACTTTAACAACTGGAGAGAACTAGACTTTATCAACTGGAGAGAACTAGACTGTAACAACTGGAGAGACACTATAACAACTGGAGAGAACTAGACTATAACAACTGGAGAGAACTAGACTATAACAACTGGAGAGAACTAGACTGTAACAACTGGAGAGAACTAGACTATAACAACTGGAGAGAACTAGACTGTAACAACTGGAGAGACACTAACAACTGGAGAGAACTAGACTATAACAACTGGAGAGAACTAGAATATAACAACTGTAGAGAACTAGACTTTAACAACTGGAGAGAACTAGACTGTAACAACTGGAGAGACACTATAACAACTGGAGAGAACTAGACTATAACAACTGGAGAGAACTAGACTTTAACAACTGGAGAGAACTAGACTTTAACAACTGGAGAGAACTAGACTGTAACAACTGGAGAGACACTATAACAACTGGAGAGAACTAGACTATAACAACTGGAGAGAACTAGACTGTAACAACTGGAGAGACACTAACAACTGGAGATAACTAGACTATAACAACTGGAGAGAACTAGACTATAACAACTGTAGAGAACTAGACTATAACAACTGGAGAGAACTAGACTATAACAACTGGAGAGAACTAGAATATAACAACTGTAGAGAACTAGACTTTAACAACTGGAGAGAACTAGACTTTATCAACTGGAGAGAACTAGACTGTAACAACTGGAGAGACACTATAACAACTGGAGAGAACTAGACTATATCAACTGGAGAGAACTAGACTTTAACAACTGGAGAGAACTAGACTGTAACAACTGGAGAGAACTAGACTATAACAACTGGAGAGAACTAGACTGTAACAACTGGAGAGACACTAACAACTGGAGAGAACTAGACTATAACAACTGGAGAGAACTAGAATATAACAACTGTAGAGAACTAGACTTTAACAACTGGAGAGAACTAGACTGTAACAACTGGAGAGACACTATAACAACTGTAGAGAACTAGACTATAACAACTGGAGAGAACTAGACTTTAACAACTGGAGAGAACTAGACTTTAACAACTGGAGAGAACTAGACTGTAACAACTGGAGAGACACTATAACAACTGGAGAGAACTAGACTATAACAACTGGAGAGAACTAGACTGTAACAACTGGAGAGACACTAACAACTGGAGATAACTAGACTATAACAACTGGAGAGAACTAGACTATAACAACTGGAGAGAACTAGACTATAACAACTAGAGAGAACTAGACTATAACAACTGGAGAGAACTAGACTATAACAACTGGAGAGAACTAGACTATAACAACTGGAGAGACACTAACAACTGGAGAGAACTAGACTATAACAACTGGAGAGAACTAGACTATAACAACTGGAGAGACACTAACAACTGGAGAGAACTAGACTATAACAACTGGAGAGAACTAGACTATAACAACTGGAGATAACTAGACTATAACAACTGGAGAGAACTAGACTATAACAACTAGAGAGAACTAGACTATAACAACTGGAGAGAACTAGACTATAACAACTGGAGAGAACTAGACTATAACAACTGAGAGAACTAGACTATAACAACTGAGAGACACTAACAACTGGAGATAACTAGACTATAACAACTGGAGAGAACTAGACTATAACAACTGGAGAGAACTAGACTATAACAACTGGAGAGACACTAACAACTGGAGATAACTAGACTATAACAACTGGAGAGAACTAGACTGTAACAACTGGAGAGAACTAGACTATAACAACTGGAGAGAACTAGACTATAACAACTGGAGAGAACTAGACTATAACAACTGGAGAGACACTATAACAACTGGAGAGAACTAGACTATAACAACTGGAGAGAACTAGACTATAACAACTGGAGAGAACTAGACTATAACAACTGGAGAGAACTAGACTATAACAACTGGAGAGACACTAACAACTGGAGATAACTAGACTATAACAACTGGAGAGAACTAGACTGTAACAACTGGAGAGAACTAGACTATAACAACTGGAGAGAACTAGACTATAACAACTGGAGAGAACTAGACTATAACAACTGGAGAGAACTAGACTATAACAACTGGAGAGACACTATAACAACTGGAGAGAACTAGACTATAACAACTGTAGAGAACTAGACTATAACAACTGGAGAGAACTAGACTATAACAACTGGAGAGAACTAGACTGTAACAACTGGAGAGACACTATAACAACTGGAGAGAACTAGACTATAACAACTGGAGAGAACTAGAATATAACAACTGTAGAGAACTAGACTTTAACAACTGGAGAGAACTAGACTTTATCAACTGGAGAGAACTAGACTGTAACAACTGGAGAGACACTATAACAACTGGAGAGAACTAGACTATAACAACTGGAGAGAACTAGACTATAACAACTGGAGAGAACTAGACTGTAACAACTGGAGAGAACTAGACTATAACAACTGGAGAGAACTAGACTGTAACAACTGGAGAGACACTAACAACTGGAGAGAACTAGACTATAACAACTGGAGAGAACTAGAATATAACAACTGTAGAGAACTAGACTTTAACAACTGGAGAGAACTAGACTGTAACAACTGGAGAGACACTATAACAACTGTAGAGAACTAGACTATAACAACTGGAGAGAACTAGACTTTAACAACTGGAGAGAACTAGACTTTAACAACTGGAGAGAACTAGACTGTAACAACTGGAGAGACACTATAACAACTGGAGAGAACTAGACTATAACAACTGGAGAGAACTAGACTGTAACAACTGGAGAGACACTAACAACTGGAGATAACTAGACTATAACAACTGGAGAGAACTAGACTATAACAACTGGAGAGAACTAGACTATAACAACTGGAGAGAACTAGACTATAACAACTGTAGAGAACTAGACTATAACAACTGGAGAGAACTAGACTATAACAACTGGAGAGAACTAGACTGTAACAACTGGAGAGACACTATAACAACTGGAGAGAACTAGACTATAACAACTGGAGAGAACTAGAATATAACAACTGTAGAGAACTAGACTTTAACAACTGGAGAGAACTAGACTTTATCAACTGGAGAGAACTAGACTGTAACAACTGGAGAGACACTATAACAACTGGAGAGAACTAGACTATAACAACTGGAGAGAACTAGACTATAACAACTGGAGAGAACTAGACTGTAACAACTGGAGAGAACTAGACTATAACAACTGGAGAGAACTAGACTGTAACAACTGGAGAGACACTAACAACTGGAGAGAACTAGACTATAACAACTGGAGAGAACTAGACTATAACAACTGGAGAGACACTAACAACTGGAGAGAACTAGACTATAACAACTGGAGAGAACTAGACTATAACAACTGGAGATAACTAGACTATAACAACTGGAGAGAACTAGACTATAACAACTAGAGAGAACTAGACTATAACAACTGGAGAGAACTAGACTATAACAACTGGAGAGAACTAGACTATAACAACTAGAGAGAACTAGACTATAACAACTGGAGAGACACTAACAACTGGAGATAACTAGACTATAACAACTGGAGAGAACTAGACTATAACAACTGGAGAGAACTAGACTATAACAACTGGAGAGACACTAACAACTGGAGATAACTAGACTATAACAACTGGAGAGAACTAGACTGTAACAACTGGAGAGAACTAGACTATAACAACTGGAGAGAACTAGACTATAACAACTGGAGAGAACTAGACTATAACAACTGGAGAGACACTATAACAACTGGAGAGAACTAGACTATAACAACTGGAGAGAACTAGACTATAACAACTGGAGAGAACTAGACTATAACAACTGGAGAGAACTAGACTATAACAACTGGAGAGACACTAACAACTGGAGATAACTAGACTATAACAACTGGAGAGAACTAGACTGTAACAACTGGAGAGAACTAGACTATAACAACTGGAGAGAACTAGACTATAACAACTGGAGAGAACTAGACTATAACAACTGGAGAGAACTAGACTATAACAACTGGAGAGACACTATAACAACTGGAGAGAACTAGACTATAACAACTGTAGAGAACTAGACTATAACAACTGGAGAGAACTAGACTATAACAACTGGAGAGAACTAGACTGTAACAACTGGAGAGACACTATAACAACTGGAGAGAACTAGACTATAACAACTGGAGAGAACTAGAATATAACAACTGTAGAGAACTAGACTTTAACAACTGGAGAGAACTAGACTTTATCAACTGGAGAGAACTAGACTGTAACAACTGGAGAGACACTATAACAACTGGAGAGAACTAGACTATAACAACTGGAGAGAACTAGACTATAACAACTGGAGAGAACTAGACTGTAACAACTGGAGAGAACTAGACTATAACAACTGGAGAGAACTAGACTGTAACAACTGGAGAGACACTAACAACTGGAGAGAACTAGACTATAACAACTGGAGAGAACTAGAATATAACAACTGTAGAGAACTAGACTTTAACAACTGGAGAGAACTAGACTGTAACAACTGGAGAGACACTATAACAACTGTAGAGAACTAGACTATAACAACTGGAGAGAACTAGACTTTAACAACTGGAGAGAACTAGACTTTAACAACTGGAGAGAACTAGACTGTAACAACTGGAGAGACACTATAACAACTGGAGAGAACTAGACTATAACAACTGGAGAGAACTAGACTGTAACAACTGGAGAGACACTAACAACTGGAGATAACTAGACTATAACAACTGGAGAGAACTAGACTATAACAACTGGAGAGAACTAGACTATAACAACTGGAGAGAACTAGACTATAACAACTGTAGAGAACTAGACTATAACAACTGGAGAGAACTAGACTATAACAACTGGAGAGAACTAGACTGTAACAACTGGAGAGACACTATAACAACTGGAGAGAACTAGACTATAACAACTGGAGAGAACTAGAATATAACAACTGTAGAGAACTAGACTTTAACAACTGGAGAGAACTAGACTTTATCAACTGGAGAGAACTAGACTGTAACAACTGGAGAGACACTATAACAACTGGAGAGAACTAGACTATAACAACTGGAGAGAACTAGACTATAACAACTGGAGAGAACTAGACTGTAACAACTGGAGAGAACTAGACTATAACAACTGGAGAGAACTAGACTGTAACAACTGGAGAGACACTAACAACTGGAGAGAACTAGACTATAACAACTGGAGAGAACTAGAATATAACAACTGTAGAGAACTAGACTTTAACAACTGGAGAGAACTAGACTGTAACAACTGGAGAGACACTATAACAACTGTAGAGAACTAGACTATAACAACTGGAGAGAACTAGACTTTAACAACTGGAGAGAACTAGACTTTAACAACTGGAGAGAACTAGACTGTAACAACTGGAGAGACACTATAACAACTGGAGAGAACTAGACTATAACAACTGGAGAGAACTAGACTGTAACAACTGGAGAGACACTAACAACTGAAGATAACTAGACTATAACAACTGGAGAGAACTAGACTATAACAACTGGAGAGAACTAGACTATAACAACTAGAGAGAACTAGACTATAACAACTGGAGAGAACTAGACTATAACAACTGGAGAGAACTAGACTATAACAACTGGAGAGACACTAACAACTGGAGAGAACTAGACTATAACAACTGGAGAGAACTAGACTATAACAACTGGAGAGACACTAACAACTGGAGAGAACTAGACTATAACAACTGGAGAGAACTAGACTATAACAACTGGACAGAACTAGACTATAACAACTGGAGAGATACTATATTTCCCAGTGTCTATTTAGAGACTCCTGTCAGTTCTTATTACACAGTGCATTTGTCACACACACACACACACACACACACACACACACACACACACACACACACACACACACACACACACACACACACACACACACACACACACACACACACACACACACACACACACACAAGGACAGATGATGACAATGATGTATGGAAGAGCAGCGTCCCAGGTGCCAGGAGAGTACAGGAGAACACAGTGACTCAGCCTGACTGACACAGCTGGACACACACACACAAACACACACACAAATACACACTCACACACACAGCTGGCGACATTACTCAGTGTCCTTCCTTCTTTCTGCACCACATCAGATTCCTCCTTCCTCTCCTTCCTCATTCCTTTCTTAGGAGAGCAAATGGGAGAGACTAGAAGGAGAGGATTTAATAACAGAGATCTATTTCCACTTCACAGGAATTTGTCTTGCATAAATTGCGCACTAGAATTTCTTGAGATTCACAAGTTTGAAAGTCATAATGGAAACAATGACAAAGGGAGACACACACACACACATGATCACAGATAAACGAAGTGTGTGTGTGTGTGTGTGTGTGTGTGTGTGTGTGTGTGTGTGTGTGTGTGTGTGTGTGTGTGTGTGTGTGTGTGGTGTGTGGGGGGTGCATGTGTGTGTGGGTGGGTGGGTGGGTGGGTGGTTGAGAAGGAGAGAAAACGAGAGAGAGATGCTAAATCAGTAAAGTTCATTAGTGCTCCTGTTCACACCTTGGTTAGTGTGTCATCTAATTACAGTATATCTGTTCTTTACAGTAATACTATAAAGAAGAGGTTCCCAAACTTTTGATAGTCCCGTACCCCTTCAAACATTCAACCTCCAGCTACGTACCCCCTCTAGCACCAGGGTCAGCTGTACCCCCTCTAGCACCAGGGTCAGCTGTACCCCCTCTAGAACCAGGGTCAGCTGTACCCCCTCTAGCACCAGGGTCAGCTGTACCCCCTCTAGCACCAGGGTCAGCTGTACCCCCTCTAGCACCAGGGTCAGCTGTACCCCCTCTAGCACCAGGGTCAGCTGTACCCCCTCTAGAACCAGGGTCAGCACACTCTCAAATGTTGTTTTTTGCCATCATTGTAAGTCTGCCACACACACACTATACGATACATTTATTAAACATAAGAATGAGTGTGAGTTTTTGTCACAACCCAGCTCGTGGCAAGTGACAAAGAGCTCTTATAGGACCAGGGCACAAATAATATAATAATAATCAATCATTTAGCTCTTTATTTAACCGTCTTACATTTAAAACTTCATTTGTTCATCGAAAATTGTGAATAACTCACCACAGGTTAATGAGAAAGGTGTGCTTGAAAGGATGCACATAACTCTGCAATGTTGGGTTGTATTGGAGAGAGTCTCAGTCTTAAATCATTTTCCACACATACATGTATTTAGTTTTCATGCTAGTGAGGGCCGCGAATCCACTCTCACATAGGTCCATGGTTATAAAGGGCCTCAGTGACTTAACAGCACGATTTGCCAAGGCAGGATACTCTGAGCACAGCCCAATCCAGAAATCTGGCAGTAGCTTCTGATTAAATTACATTTTCATGAACCGCTTGTTGCAATTTTGATGAGGCTCTCTTGTTCAGGTATCGGTAAGTGGACTGGAGGCAGGGCATGAAAGGGATAATGAATCCAGTTGTTTGTGTCATCCGTTTCGGGAAAGTACCTGTGTAATTGTGCACCCAGCTCACTCAGGTCCTTCACTATGTCACATTTAACTTCTTCCGTAAGTTTCAATTCATTTGCACACAAAAAATAATAAAATATTTCTTACTTTTTATTATTTTATTTCTTTATTTCATCTTTAGTTAACCAGGTAGGCCAGTTGAGAACAAGTTCTCATTTACATCTGCGACCTGGCCAAGATAAAGCAAAGCAGTGTGACAAAAACAATGACACAGAGTTACACATAAACAAACGTACAGTTAATAACATTGATGGAAAGACCTGTGTGTTGTCCTTGTTAATACAGACAGAGAGGAGCTCCAACTTCTTATTCATAGCCTCAATTTTATCCCACACATTGAATATAGATGCAGAGAGTCCCTGTAATCCTAGATTCAGATCATTCAGGTGAGAAAAAACATCACCCAGATTGGCCAGTCGTGTGGAAAAACTCGTCATCATGCAAGCGGTCAGACAAGTGAAAATTATGGTCCGTAAAGAAAACTTTAAGCTCGTCTCTCAATGAGAAAAACATGTCAATACTTTGCCCCTTGATAACCAGAGCACTTCTGTATGATGGTCGCTGCCCATATCATTACATAGTGCAGAAAATACACAAGAGTTCAGGGGCCTTTCTTTAATGAAGTTTTCGTCAATTCGTCAATTGACCCCCCCATAAATGTAACAGACATATACCAGGAGCTGTGGCAGGTCAACATCTGTTGACTCATCCAGCTGTAACGCATAGAATTCACTGGAAGCAGTAATTGTCTCAAAACATCTCCTGGCATGTCACTGATGCATTGTGAAACAGTGTTGTTTGATGAAGGCATTGTCTGTAAACATTTTTGGGCCTTTTCCGCCAGCATTGTCCCAGCCAAATCCGCGGCAGCAGGAAGAATTAAGTCCTCCACAATAGTATGGGGCTTGCCTGTCCTAGCCACTCATCCACAATAGTATGGGGCTTGCCTGTCCTAGCCACTCATCCACAATAGCATGTGGCTTGCCTGTCCTAGCCACTCCTCCACAATAGTATGGGGCTTGCCTGTCCTAGCCACTCGGTAGCTCACCATATAAGATGCTTCTTGCCCCTTCTTATTAATGGTATCTGTTGCTTTTATACATTTCTTAATAGTCAAAAGTTTGGTGTTTAGCTTGGTGCTTTCCCGGGTAAGGGGGCAGTAGCTTGGTGCTTTCCCGGATAAGGGGGCAGTAGCTTGGTGCTTTCCCGGGTAAGGGGGCAGTAGCTTGGTGCTTTCCCGGGTAAGGGGGCAGTAGCTTGGTGCTTTCCCGGGTAAGGGGGCAGTAGCTTGGTGCTTTCCCGGGTAAGGGGGCAGTAGCTTGGTGCTTTCCGGTAAGGGGCAGTAGCTTGGTGCTTTCCCGGTAAGGGGCAGTAGCTTGGTGCTTTCCCGAGGAAGGGGGCAGTAGCTTGGTGCTTTCCGGTAAGGGGCAGTAGCTTGGTGTTTTCCGGTAAGGGGCAGTAGCTTGGTGCTTTCCGGGTAAGGGGGCAGTAGCTTGGTGCTTTCCGGGTAAGGGGCAGTAGCTTGGTGCTTTCCCGGTAAGGGGCAGTAGCTTGGTGCTTTCCCGGGTAAGGGGCAGTAGCTTGGTGCTTTCCCGGATAAGGGGGCAGTAGCTTGGTGCTTTCCCGGGTAAGGGGGCAGTAGCTTGGTGCTTTCCCGGATAAGGGGGCAGTAGCTTGGTGCTTTCCCGGGTAAGGGGGCAGTAGCTTGGTGCTTTCCCGGGTAAGGGGGCAGTAGCTTGGTGCTTTCCCGGGTAAGGGGGCATCAGCTCTTTGGCTGCATCAGATTCACAACTGTCAGTGTCCATGCTAGCTGGGCTAACAACAAATGTAGAATTACTGATGCTAGCATTGGATGTGCTCGTGGAAGCCCGTGGAAACAACTTGTGTCGTTGACAGGTGCAGGTGTAATACTGCTGGTAGTAGCAGTACTACCTGTAAGAGCTGGTATGTGTCTCTATGGACGCAGGCCTTACTTTTTCAAAACAATTTATCAATTTTCGAGCAGCAGCTACGTTTGGCTACATACGGACGTTTAGTGGAATTCCCACGACAGAGTAACGGTTAATGTGATTGGATGTTAATTATTTGACTAGGCTACCTGTATTTGACATTGTGTTGTTATTTTGCTGAACACTAGATGATTTAATTTTGTTTTCGGCATTGAAACGAGGCTACTCAGGCGAGAGAAAAACCTGACCCAAATGTATAGCCCAGTTGGAAAATATAAATGGACTGTTTGAAAATGTGAAGAAATGTTTTATATATAAAAAATAATGTGAATCACATCTTTATTTGGCGTACCACCGACTGCATTGTGCGTACCCCTGGGGGTACCTGCTATCACACAAAACCTCATTAAATCATTTGCATGCATGAAAATGTTGCTGCGTCAAAGATGATGTTATACAAGTGAGTGGTTTAAGTTGTACAGCTCCAAAACAGCTGTGATTTTTAGAATTCCACACCATATGTTCCTTCTGTGTGAGAAACCACAGTCCTTGACTGAGAGAGACGGATTGGGATTACGTTCCAAATGGCAGTCCATTCCCTATATAGTGCACTACTTTGTTTTTGTTGCTATAGTGTCCTGGTCAAACAAAGTGCACGATAAAGGGAATAGTGTGCGACTTTAGATGTAGCCAGGGTCTCTTTCATTCTTTCTGTTGCCAGAGGAACCTCAGTGTGAAGATGAAGAACAGGAATGCTGCAGCAAATTCTGGATCTCAGGTAGAGTTTGATCCTGCCAAGAAGAGACATTAGGGTTGGATCCTGCCAAGAAGAGACATTAGGGTTGGATCCTGCCAAGAAGAGACATTAGGGTTGGATCCTGCCAAGAAGAGACATTAGGGTTGGATCCTGCCAAGAGAAAACATTAGGGTTGGATCCTGTCAAGAAGAGACATTAGGGTTGGATCCTGCCAAGAAGAGACATTTACATTTACATTTAAGTCATTTAGCAGACGCTCTTATCCAGAGCGACTTACAAATTGGTGCATTCACCTTATGACCTCCAGTGGAACAGTAGTGCATCCAAATCTTTTCAGGGGGAGGGGGGGTGAGAGGGATTACTTTATCCTATCCTAGGTATTCCTTAAAGAGGTGGGGTTTCAGGTGTCTCCGGAAGGTGGTGATTGACTCCGCTGTCCTGGCGTCGTGAGGGAGTTTGTTCCACCATTGGGGGGCCAGAGCAGCGAACAGTTTTGACTGGGCTGAGCGGGAACTGTACTTCCTCAGTGGTAGGGAGGCGAGCAGGCCAGAGGTGGATGAACGCAGTGCCCTTGTTTGGGTGTAGGGCCTGATCAGAGCCTGGAGGTACTGAGGTGCCGTTCCCCTCACAGCTCCGTAGGCAAGCACCATGGTCTTGTAGCGGATGCGAGCTTCAACTGGAAGCCAGTGGAGGGAGCGGAGGAGCGGGGTGACGTGAGAGAACTTGGGAAGGTTGAACACCAGACGGGCTGCGGCGTTCTGGATGAGTTGTAGGGTTTAATGGCACAGGCAGGGAGCCCAGCCAACAGCGAGTTGCAGTAATCCAGACGGGAGATGACAAGTGCCTGGATTAGGACCTGCGCCGCTTCCTGTGTGAGGCAGGGTCGTACTCTGCGGATGTTGTAGAGCATGAACCTACAGGAACGGGCCACCGCCTTGATGTTAGTTGAGAACGACAGGGTGTTGTCCAGGATCACGCCAAGGTTCTTAGCGCTCTGGGAGGAGGACACAATGGAGTTGTCAACCGTGATGGCGAGATCATGGAACGGGCAGTCCTTCCCGGGAGGAAGAGCAGCTCCGTCTTGCCGAGGTTCAGCTTGAGGTGGTGATCCGTCATCCACACGGATATGTCTGCCAGACATGCAGAGATGCGATTCGCCACCTGGTCATCAGAAGGGGGAAAGGAGAAGATTAATTGTGTGTCGTCTGCATAGCAATGATAGGAGAGACCATGTGAGGTTATGACAGAGCCAAGTGACTTGGTGTATAGCGAGAATAGGAGAGGGCCTAGAACAGAGCCCTGGGGACACCAGTGGTGAGAGCACGTGGTGTGGAGACGGATTCTCGCCACGCCACCTGGTAGGAGCGACCTGTCAGGTAGGACGCAATCCAAGCGTGGGCCGCGCCGGAGATGCCCAACTCGGAGAGGGTGGAGAGGAGGATCTGATGGTTCACAGTATCGAAGGCAGCCGATAGGTCTAGAAGGATGAGAGCAGAGGAGAGAGAGTTAGCTTTAGCAGTGCGGAGCGCCTCCGTGATACAGAGAAGAGCAGTCTCAGTTGAATGACTAGTCTTGAAACCTGACTGATTTGGATCAAGAAGGTCATTCTGAGAGAGATAGCGGGAGAGCTGGCCAAGGACGGCACGTTCAAGAGTTTTGGAGAGAAAAGAAAGAAGGGATACTGGTCTGTAGTTGTTGACATCGGAGGGATCGAGTGTAGGTTTTTTCAGAAGGGGTGCAACTCTCGCTCTCTTGAAGACGGAAGGGACGTAGCCAGCGGTCAGGGATGAGTTGATGAGCGAGGTGAGGTAAGGGAGGAGGTCTCCGGAAATGGTCTGGAGAAGAGAGGAGGGGATAGGGTCAAGCGGGCAGGTTGTAGGGCGGCCGGCCGTCACAAGACGCGAGATTTCATCTGGAGAGAGAGGGGAGAAAGAGGTCAGAGCACAGGGTAGGGCAGTGTGAGCAGAACCAGCGGTGTCGTTTGACTTAGCAAACGAGGATCGGATGTCGTCGACCTTCTTTTCAAAATGGTTGACGAAGTCATCTGCAGAGAGGGAGGAGGGGGAGGGGAGGAGGATTCAGGAGGGAGGAGAAGGTTGCAAAGAGCTTCCTAGGGTTAGAGGCAGATGCTTGGAATTTAGAGTGGTAGAAAGTGGCTTTAGCAGCAGAGAGAGAAGAGGAAAATGTAGAGAGGAGGGAGTGAAAGGATGTCAGGTCCGCAGGGAGGCGAGTTTTCCTCCATTTCCGCCGGCTGCCCGGAGCCCTGTTCTGTGAGCTCGCAATGAGTCGTCGAGCCACGGAGCGGGAGGGGAGGACCGAGCCGGCCTGGAGGATAGGGGACATAGAGAGTCAAAGGATGCAGAAAGGGAGGAGAGGAGGGTTGAGGAGGCAGAATCAGGAGATAGGTTGGAGAAGGTTTGAGCAGAGGGAAGAGATGATAGGATGGAAGAGGAGAGAGTAGCGGGGGAGAGAGAGCGAAGGTTGGGACGGCGCGATACCATCCGAGTAGGGGCAGTGTGGGAAGTGTTGGATGAGAGCGAGAGGGAAAAGGATACAAGGTAGTGGTCGGAGACTTGGAGGGGAGTTGCAACGAGGTTAGTGGAAGAACAGCATCTAGTAAAGATGAGGTCGAGCGTATTTCCTGCCTTGTGAGTAGGGGGAAGGTGAGAGGGTGAGGTCAAAAGAGGAGAGGAGTGGAAAGAAGGAGGCAGAGAGGAATGAGTCAAAGGTAGGCGTGGGGAGGTTAAAGTCGCCCAGAACTGTGAGAGGTGAGCCGTCCTCAGGAAAGGAGCTTATCAAGGCATCAAGCTCATTGATGAACTCTCCGAGGGAACCTGGAGGGCGATAAATGATAAGGATGTTAAGCTTGAAAGGGCTGGTAACTGTGACAGCATGGAATTCAAAGGAGGCGATAGACAGATGGGTAAGGGGAGAAAGAGAGAATGACCACTTGGGAGAGATGAGGATCCCGGTGCCACCACCCCGCTGACCAGAAGCTCTCGGGGTGTGCGAGAACACGTGGGCAGACGAAGAGAGAGCAGTAGGAGTAGCAGTGTTGTCTGTGGTGATCCATGTTTCCGTCAGTGCCAAGAAGTCGAGGGACTGGAGGGAGACATAGGCGGAGATGAACTCTGCCTTGTTGGCCGCAGATCGGCAGTTCCAGAGGCTACCGGAGACCTGGAACTCCACGTGGGTCGTGCGCGCTGGGACCACCAGATTAGGGTGGCCGCGGCCACGCGGTGTGGAGCGTTTGTATGGTCTGTGCAGAGAGGAGAGAACAGGGATAGACAGACACATAGTTGACAGGCTACACAAGAGGCTACGCTAATGCAAAGGAGATTGGAATGACAAGTGGACTACACGTCACGAGTGTTCAGAGAGTTAAGCTTACGTAGCAAGAATCTTATTGACTAAAATGATTAAAAATGGTACAGTACTGCTGAAGTAGGCTAGCTGGCAGAGGCTGCGTTGTTGACTAAGTAGGCATTGGCTGCGTTGTTGACACTACACTAATCAAGTCGTTCCGTTGAGTGTAATAGTTTCTACTGTGCTGCTATTCGGGGCTAGCTGGCTAGCTAGCAGTGTTGATTACGTTACGTTGCGTTAAAAGAACGACAATAGCTGGCTAACTAACCTAGGAAATCGCTCTAGGCTACACAATTATCTTTGATACAAAGACGGCTGTGTAGCTAGCTATGTAGCTAGCTACGATCAAACAAATCAAGCCGTTGTACTGTAATGAAATGAAATGAAAAATGTGATACTACCTGTGGAGCGAAGCGAAATGCGACCGGATTGTTGAGTGCAGAAGTTCTGTTCGGTAGACGTTGGCTAGCTGTTGGCTAGCTAGCAGAGTCTCCTATGTTAAGGACGACATAAAACTACACACTCTAAACTACACAATTATCTTGGGTACGAAGACAGCAAAGACAACTATGTAGCTAGCTAACACTACACTAATCAAGTCGTTCAGTTGAGTGTAATAGTTGTGCTGCTAATCGGTAGACGGTGGACTAGCTAACGGTGGACGTTAGCTAGCTGGCTAGCTGCAGGGCAGTGTAGACTGCGTTAGGACGACGAAATACGATAATTACGCAATTATCTATGATACAAAGACGGCTGTGTAGCTAGCTAAGAAGAAATTGATAAGATTAGACAAATCAAACCGTTGTACTATAATGAAATGTAATGAAATGTAATACTACCTGCGGACCGAGTGCAGATGCGACCGCTCGCTCCAACCCGGAAGTCGGGAGACATTAGGGTTGGATCCTGCCAAAAGGAAACATTAGGGTTGGATCCTGCCAAGAAGAGACATTAGGGTTGGATCCTGCCAAGAGGAAACATTAGGGTTTTATCCTGCCAAGATGAGACATTAGGGTTGGATCCTGCCAAGAAGAAACATTAGGGTTGGATCCTGCCAAGAGGAAACATTAGGGTTTTATCCTGCCAAGATGAGACATTAGGGTTGGATCCTGCCAAGAAGAAACATTAGGGTTGGGTCCTGCCAAGTAGAAACATTAGGGTTTGATCCCTCCAAGAAGAAACATTAGGGTTGGATCCTGCCAAGAGGAAACATTAGGGTTTTATCCTGCCAAGATGAGACATTAGGGTTGGATCCTGCCAAGAAGAAACATTAGGGTTGGATCCTGCCAAGAGGAAACATTAGGGTTTTATCCTGCCAAGATGAGACATTAGGGTTGGATCCTGCCAAGAAGAAACATTAGGGTTGGGTCCTGCCAAGTAGAAACATTAGGGTTTGATCCCTCCAAGAAGAAAAATTAGGGTTGGATCCTGACAAGAGGAAACATTAGGGGTGGATCCTGCCAAGAAGAAACATTAGGGTTGGATCCTGCCAAGAAGAAACATTAGGGTTGGATCCTGCCAAGACAAGACATTAGGGTTGGATCCTGCCAAGAGGAAACATTAGGGTTGGATCCTGCCAAGATGAGACATTAGGGTTGGATCCTGCCAAGATGAGACATTAGGGTTGGATCCTGCGAAGAGGAAACATTAGGGTTTGATCCCTCCAAGAGGAAACATTAGGGTTGGATCCTGCCAAGAGGAAACATTGGGGTTGGATCCTGCCAAGAACAAACATTAGGGTTTGATCCCTCCAAGAGGAAACATTAGGGTTGGATCCTGCCAAGAAGAGACATTAGGGTTGGATCCTGCCAAGATGAGACATTAGGGTTGGATCCTGCCAGGACGAGACATTAGGGTTTGATCCTGCCAAGAGGAGACATCAGGGTAGGTTACTGACAAGATGAGCAATTAGGTTTGATCCTGCCAAGATGAGACATTAGGGTTAGACCTTGCCAAGAAGAAACATTAGGGTTGTATCCTGCCAAGACGAGACATTAGGGTTTGATCCTGCCAAGAGGAGACATCAGAGTATGTTACTGACAAGATGAGCAATTAGGTTTGATCCTGCCAAGATGAGACATTAGGGTTAGACCTTGCCAAGAAGAAACATTTGGGTTTGATCCTGCCAAGAAGAAAAATTAGGTTTGGATCCTTCCAAGAATAGATATTAGGGATTGATCCTGTCAAGTAGAAACATTAGGGTTGGATCCTGCCAATAGGTAACATTAGGGTTTGATCCTCCCTTGAAGAAACATTAGGGTTGGATCCTAACGAGAGGAAACATTAGGGCTTGATCCTGCCAAGACGAGACATTAGGGTTGGATACTTTCAATAAGAAACGTTAGGGTTGGATCCTGCCAAGACGAGACATTAGGGTTGGATCCTGCCAAGAAGAAACATTAGGGTTGGATCCTGCCAAGAGGAAACATTAGGGTTTTATCCTGCCAAGATGAGACATTAGGGTTGGATCCTGCCAAGAAGAAACATTAGGGTTGGATCCTGCCAAGAGGAAACATTAGGGTTTTATCCTGCCAAGATGAGACATTAGGGTTGGATCCTGCCAAGAAGAAACATTAGGGTTGGGTCCTGCCAAGTAGAAACATTAGGGTTTGATCCCTCCACGAAGAAAAATTAGGGTTGGATCCTGACAAGAGGAAACATTAGGGGTGGATCCTGCCAAGAAGAAACATTAGGGTTGGATCCTGCCAAGAAGAAACATTAGGCTTGGATCCTGCCAAGACAAGACATTAGGGTTGGATCCTGCCAAGAGGAAACATTAGGGTTGGATCCTGCCAAGACGAGACATTAGGGTTGGATCCTGCCAAGAAGAAACATTAGGGTTGGATCCTGCCAAGAGGAAACATTAGGGTTTTATCCTGCCAAGATGAGACATTAGGGTTGGATCCTGCCAAGAAGAAACATTAGGGTTGGATCCTGCCAAGAGGAAACATTAGGGTTTTATCCTGCCAAGATGAGACATTAGGGTTGGATCCTGCCAAGAAGAAACATTAGGGTTGGGTCCTGCCAAGTAGAAACATTAGGGTTTGATCCCTCCACGAAGAAAAATTAGGGTTGGATCCTGACAAGAGGAAACATTAGGGGTGGATCCTGCCAAGAAGAAACATTAGGGTTGGATCCTGCCAAGAAGAAACATTAGGCTTGGATCCTGCCAAGACAAGACATTAGGGTTGGATCCTGCCAAGAGGAAACATTAGGGTTGGATCGTGCCAAGAAGAAACATTAGGGTTGGATCCTGCCAAGACAAGACATTAGGGTTGGATCCTGCCAAGAGGAAACATTAGGGTTGGATCCTGCCAAGATGAGACATTAGGGTTGGATCCTGCGAAGAGGAAACATTAGGGTTTGATCCCTCCAAGAGGAAACATTAGGGTTGGATCCTGCCAAGAGGAAACATTGGGGTTGGATCCTGCCAAGAACAAACATTAGGGTTTGATCCCTCCAAGAGGAAACATTGGGGTTGGATCCTGATAACATTTACATTTAAGTCATTTAGCAGACGCTCTTATCCAGAGCGACTTACAAATTAACCATGGGTACGAAACCACAAACAACTCAGGTTACATAGGTCATACTGGTGCTCGATAAGAAGAAACATTAGGGTTTGATCATGTCAAGAAGAAACATTAGGGTTGGATCCTGCCAAGATGAGACATTAGGGCTGGATCCTGCCAAGAAGAAACATTAGGTTTGGATCCTGCCAAGAAGAAACATTAGGGTTGGATCCTGCCAAGACGAGACAATAGGGTTGGATACTTTCATTAAGAAACATTAGGGTTGGATCCTGCCAAGAAGAAACATTAGGTTTGGATCCTGCCAAGAAGAAACATTAGGGTTGGATCCTGCCAAGAAGAAACATTAGGTTTGGATCCTGCCAAGAAGAAACATTAGGGTTGGATCCTGCCAAGAAGAAACATTAGGGTTGGATCCTGCCAAGACGAGACAATAGGGTTGGATACTTTCATTAAGAAACATTAGGGTTGGATCCTGCCAAGAAGAAACATTAGGTTTGGATCCTGCCAAGAAGAAACATTAGGGTTGGATCCTGCCAAGAAGAAACATTAGGTTTGGATCCTGCCAAGAAGAAACATTAGGGTTGGATCCTGCCAAGAAGAAACATTAGGTTTGGATCCTGCCAAGAAGAAACATTAGGGTTGGATCCTGCCAAGAAGAAACATTAGGGTTGGATCCTGCCAAGACGAGACAATAGGGTTGGATACTTTCATTAAGAAACATTAGGGTTGGATCCTGCCAAGAAGAAACATTAGGTTTGGATCCTGCCAAGAAGAAACATTAGGGTTGGATCCTGCCAAGAAGAAACATTAGGTTTGGATCCTGCCAAGAAGAAACATTAGGGTTGGATCCTGCCAAGAAGAAACATTAGGTTTGGATCCTGCCAAGAAGAAACATTAGGGTTGGATCCTGCCAAGAAGAAACACTTTTCATCAGATTTTCACTTTCTTTTTTCTTGTTCTGTTTTTCAGCTCATTAAAAACCCTGACTATGACGACACCTATTCCTCAAGGTGATTTCTCTCAGACTTGATGATGGTGACGAATAGGGATGCGTCCCAAATGGCACCCTTTTCCCTTTATAGTGCACTAGTTTGACCAGGACCCATGGTGGTTTGGTAGGGAATAGGGTGCCATTTCAGACACAACACCTTCATGGTTTTCTTCTGATTCAGTCTACTGGGTGTTTTCTGTTGTCCTCTGGGTTTGTGGTTCTATTTCAGTTTCAACAACAACAACATTAATTACTGTGTTCTGGAGGGGAGTATATCTGGGGGTCATACAAGTCACATTTTAAACTGTTATTTACACTTTTACAGTATGCTTCAGCTAACAGGGGAATGGGATACGTATTTAATACACCATATTGGCGAGGCTTGTCTGAATAGGATAAGAGGTTGCTTGATGTTTGAAAAGCAGCTTTACTTCAGACCCTTGGAGGTTTCCCTCAATGGTGCTCTCAACCAGAGGTGTTTACAATACAATTAACAGATTTTAAATAGAGACGTAGGATCTTAATTTGATCACCCTGTTAGAAGATAACTCTCCTGAAATTTTAAACTTCTAGTGTATTTGAGGTTTTAAAAGGCTTCTGAAGTTTGTAATTTCTACTTAGAAATGTCAGACTCCATTACGAAAAATGTATCAACCCCTACAAAATGTCCATTAATTATAATTCACATAATAATGACAATTCACATTTCCTGTTGCTGCAGGATTCTTTTCCTGCAGTAGCAAACTGGCTCAAATGAAGATCTTACATCTTTAAGGGCCTTTTGGCAAACTCCAAGAGGGCTGTCTTGTGCCTTTTACTGAGGAGTGGCTTCCGTCTGGCCACTCTACCATAAAGGCCTGATTGGTGGAGTGCTGCAGAGATGGTTGTCCTTCTGGACGGTTCTCCCATCTCTGCAGAGGAACTCTGGACCTCTCTCAGACCATCGGAGTCACCTATCTGACCAAGGCCCTTCACCCCGAATGCATAGTTTGACTGGCCTGACAGCTCTACGAAGAGCCTTGGTGGTTCCAAACTTCTTCCATTTAAGAATGCTGAAGGACTCTTGGGGACCTTCAATGCTACAGACATTTTTGGGTACCCTTCCCCAGATCTGTGCCTCTACACAATCCTGTCTTGGAGCTCTACGGACAATTCCTTCAACCTCATGGCTTGCTTTTTGCTCTGACATGCACTGTCAACTATGGGACCTTATATAGATAGGGGTGTGCCTTTCCAAATCATGTCCAATCAATTGAATTTACCACAGGTGGACTCCCATCAAGTTGTAGAAACATCTCAAGGATGATCAATGGAAACAGGATGCACCGGAGCTCAATTTCAAGTCTTATGTCAAAGGGCCTGAATACTTATCTAAATACGTTTTTACTGTTTAACATTTTTATACATTAGCAAACATTTCTAGAAGCCTGTTTCCGCTTTGTCATTATTGGATATTGTGTGTAGATTGCTGAGGATTTTTATTTATTCTATCCATTTAGAATAAGTCTATAACTCAACAACATGTGGAAGAAGTCAAGGGGTTTGAATAGTTTCAAAGGCACTGTATGGGCCCTGGTCAACATTACTGCACTGTATGGGCCCTGGTCAACATTACTGCACTGTATGGGCCCTGGTCAACATTACTGCACTGTATGGGCCCTGGTCAACATTACTGCACTGTATGGGCCCTGGTCAATATTACTGTAATATATAGGGGCCCTGGTCAACATTACTGTAATATGTATGGGCCCTGGTCAACATTACTGCACTGTATGGGCCCTGGTCAATATTACTGTAATATATAGGGGCCCTGGTCAACATCACTGTAATATATAGAGGCCCTGGTCAACATTACTGCACTGTATGGGCCCTGGTCAATATTACTGTAATATATAGGGGCCCTGGTCAACATTACTGCACTGTATGGGCCCTGGTCAATATTACTGTAATATATAGGGGCCCTGGTCAACATTACTGTAATATATAGAGGCCCTGGTCAACATTACTGCACTGTATGGGCCCTGGTCAATATTACTGTAATATATAGGGGCCCTGGTCAACATTACTGTAATATATAGAGGCCCTGGTCAACATTACTGTAATATATAGGGGCCCTGGTCAACATTACTGTAATATGTAGGGGCCCTGGTCAACATTACTGCACTGTATGGGCCCTGGTCAACATTACTGTAATATATATATAACTATCACACTCAACCGAACGACTTGATTAGTGTAGTATTAGATAGCTACATAGTTGTCTTTGCTGTCTTCGTATCCAAGATAATTGTGTAGTTTAGAGTGTGTAGTCTTAGAGTGATTATCTTAATTCACCGAGGTTAGCTAGCCAGCTATTTTGTCGTCCTTAACGTAGGAGACACTCCTAGCTAGCCAATAGCCAGCCAACGTCTACTGAATAGAACTTTCGCATTCCGGTCGCATTCCGCGTCGCTCCACAGGTAGTATCACTTTTTCACTTCATTTCATTACACTCCCAACGGTGTGATTTGTTTGATCGTAGCTAGCTACATAGCTAGCTACATAGCCGTCTTTGTTTCAAAGATAATTGTGTAGTCTAGAGCGATTTTCTAGGTTAGCTAGCCAGCTATTGTCGTTCTCCTACGCAACGTAACGTAACCAACACTGCTAGCTAGCCAGCTAGCTCCCGATAAGCAGCATTGTAGAAACTTCACACTCAACGGTACGACTTGATTAGGGTAGTGTCAACAACGCAGCTAGCCTACCCCAGCAGTACTCTATCATTTTAATCATTTTAGTCAATTAGATTCTTGCTACGTAAGCTTAACTTTCTGAACATTCGAGACGTGTAGTCCACTTGTCATTCCAATCTCCTCTGCATTAGCGTAGCCTCTTCTCTAGCCTGTCAACTATGTGTCTGTCTATCCCTGTTCTCTCCTCTCTGCACAGACCATACAAACGCTCCACACCGCATGGCCGCAGCCACCCTAATCTGGTGGTCCCAGCGCGCACGACCCACGTGGAGTTCCAGGTCTCCGGTAGCCTCTGGAACTGCCGATCTGCGGCCAACAAGGCAGAGTTCATCTCAGCCTATGTCTCCCTCCAGTCCCTCGACTTCTTGGCTCTGACGGAAACATGGATCACCACAGACAACACCGCTACTCCTACTGCTCTCTCTTCGTCCGCCCACGTGCTCTCGCACACCCCGAGAGCTTCTGGTCAGCGGGTGGTGGCACCGGGATCCTCATCTCTCCCAAGTGGTCATTCTCTCTTTCTCCCCTTACCCATCTGTCTATCGCCTCCTTTGAATTCCATGCTGTCACAGTTACCAGCCCTTTCAAGCTTAACATCCTTATCATTTATCGCCCTCCAGGTTCCCTCGGAGAGTTCATCAATGAGCTTGATGCCTTGATAAGCTCCTTTCCTGAGGACGGCTCACCTCTCACAGTTCTGGGCGACTTTAACCTCCCCACGTCTACCTTTGACTCATTCCTCACTGCCTCCTTCTTTCCACTCCTCTCCTCTTTTGACCTCACCCTCTCACCTTCCCCCCCTACTCACAAGGCAGGCAATACACTCGACCTCATCTTTACTAGATGCTGTTCCTCCACTAACCTCATTGCAACTCCCCTCCAAGTCTCCGACCACTACCTTGTATCCTTTTCCCTCTCGCTCTCATCCAACACTTCCCACACTGCCCCTACTCGGATGGTATCGCGCCGTCCCAACCTTCGCTCTCTCTCCCCCGCTACTCTCTCCTCTTCCATCCTATCATCTCTTCCCTCTGCTCAAACCTTCTCCAACCTATCTCCTGATTCTGCCTCCTCAACCCTCCTCTCCTCCCTTTCTGCATCCTTTGACTCTCTATGTCCCCTATCCTCCAGGCCGGCTCGGTCCTCCCCTCCCGCTCCGTGGCTCGACGACTCATTGCGAGCTCACAGAACAGGGCTCCGGGCAGCCGAGCGGAAATGGAGGAAAACTCGCCTCCCTGCAGACCTGGCATCCTTTCACTCCCTCCTCTCTACATTTTCCTCCTCTGTCTCTGCTGCTAAAGCCACTTTCTACCACTCTAAATTCCAAGCATCTGCCTCTAACCCTAGGAAGCTCTTTGCCACCTTCTCCTCCCTCTTGAATCCTCCTCCCCTCCCCCCTCCTCCCTCTCTGCAGATGACTTCGTCAACCATTTTGAAAAGAAGGTCGACGACATCCGATCCTCGTTTGCTAAGTCAAACGACACCGCTGGTTCTGCTCACACTGCCCTACCCTGTGCTCTGACCTCTTTCTCCCCTCTCTCTCCAGATGACATCTCGCGTCTTGTGACGGCCGGCCGCCCAACAACCTGCCCGCTTGACCCTATCCCCTCCTCTCTTCTCCAGACCATCTCCGGTGACCTTCTCCCTTACCTCACCTCGCTCATCAACTCATCCCTGACCGCTGGCTACGTCCCTCCCGTCTTCAAGAGAGCGAGAGTTGCACCCCTTCTGAAAAACCTACACTCGATCCCTCCGATGTCAACAACTACAGACCAGTATCCCTTCTTTCTTTTCTCTCCAAAACTCTTGAACGTGCCGTCCTTGGCCAGCTCTCCCGCTATCTCTCTCAGAATGACCTTCTTGATCCAAATCAGTCAGGTTTCAAGACTAGTCATTCAACTGAGACTGCTCTTCTCTGTATCACGGAGGCGCTCCGCACTGCTAAAGCTAACTCTCTCTCCTCTGCTCTCATCCTTCTAGACCTATCGGCTGCCTTCGATACTGTGAACCATCAGATCCTCCTCTCCACCCTCTCCGAGTTGGGCATCTCCGGCGCGGCCCACGCTTGGATTGCGTCCTACCTGACAGGTCGCTCCTACCAGGTGGCGTGGCGAGAATCCGTCTCCTCACCACGTGCTCTCACCACTGGTGTCCCCCAGGGCTCTGTTCTAGGCCCTCTCCTATTCTCGCTATACACCAAGTCACTTGGCTCTGTCATAACCTCACATGGTCTCTCCTATCATTGCTATGCAGACGACACACAATTAATCTTCTCCTTTCCCCTTCTGACGACCAGGTGGCGAATCGCATCTCTGCATGTCTGGCAGACATATCAGTGTGGATGACGGATCATCACCTCAAGCTGAACCTCGGCAAGACGGAGCTGCTCTTCCTCCCGGGGAAGGACTGCCCGTTCCATGATCTCGCCATCACGGTTGACAACTCCATTGTGTCCTCGTCCCAGAGCGCTAAGAACCTTGGCGTGATCCTGGACAACACCCTGTCGTTCTCAAATAACATCAAGGCGGTGGCCCGTTCCTGTAGGTTCATGCTCTACAACATCCGCAGAGTACGACCCTGCCTCACACAGGAAGCGGCGCAGGTCCTAATCCAGGCACTTGTCATCTCCCGTCTGGATTACTGCAACTCGCTGTTGGCTGGGCTCCCTGCCTGTGCCATTAAACCCTACAACTCATCCAGAACGCCGCAGCCCGTCTGGTGTTCAACCTTCCCAAGTTCTCTCACGTCACCCCGCTCCTCCGCTCTCTCCACTGGCTTCCAGTTGAAGCTCGCATCCGCTACAAGACCATGGTGCTTGCCTACGGAGCTGTGAGGGGAACGGCACCTCACTACCTCCAGGCTCTGATCAGGCCCTACACCCAAACAAGGGCACTGCGTTCATCCACCTCTGGCCTGCTCGCCTCCCTACCACTGAGGAAGTACAGTTCCCGCTCAGCCCAGTCAAAACTGTTCGCTGCTCTGGCCC
Organism: Oncorhynchus nerka; assembly: GCF_034236695.1. NCBI lineage: Eukaryota > Metazoa > Chordata > Actinopteri > Salmoniformes > Salmonidae > Oncorhynchus > Oncorhynchus nerka. Next base: position 79,466,062 of record NC_088401.1, on the reverse strand, counting down.
CCCAATGGTGGAACAAACTCCCTCACGACGCCAGGACAGCGGAGTCAATCACCACCTTCCGGAGACACCTGAAACCCCACCTCTTTAAGGAATACCTAGGATAGGATAAAGTAATCCTTCTCCCCTCCCCCCTTAAAAGACCTAGATGCACTATTGTAAAGTGGCTGTTCCACTGGATGTCATAAGGTGAAAGCACCAATTTGTAAGTCGCTCTGGATAAGAGCGTCTGCTAAATGACTTAAATGTAAAAAATGTATATAGGGGCTCTGGTCAACATTACTGCACTGTATGGGCCCTGGTCAACATTACTGCACTGTATGGGCCCTGGTCAACAGTAGTAAACTATATAGGGAATATGGACTCTGGTCAACAGTAGTAAACTATATAGGGAATATGGACTCTGGTCAACAGTAGTACACTATATAGGGACTCTGGTCAACAGTAGTACACTATATAGGTGCTCTGGTCAACAGTAGTACACTATATAGGGGCTCTGGTCAACAGTAGTACACTATATAGGTGCTCTGGTCAACAGTAGTACACTATATAGGGACTCTGGTCAACAGTAGTACACTATATAGGTGCTCTGGTCAACAGTAGTAAACTATATAGGGACTCTGGTCAACAGTAGTACACTATATAGGTGCTCTGGTCAACAGTAGTACACTATATAGGGAACGCCATTATGGACACTGTACATAATACAGTAAACACAGCTGGTTAGATTAAACTATTAAAACCCTCTCCCCCCCCCGTTCCCTCCCCTCTCCTCCTCCCATCCTCTCCTCCTCTCCCCTCCCCTCCTCCCTGTCCTCCTCCTCGTCTCTTCTCCTCTCCTCCTCTCCTCCTCTCCCCTCCCTTCCTCTCCTCCCCTCTTCTCAACTCCTCCTCTCCTCTCCTCTTCCCCCATTTCCTCCCCTCACCTCCTCTCCTCCCCCATTCCCTCTCCTCACCTCCTCCCCACTTCTCCTTCCCTCCTTTCCTCCTGACCCCTCTCCTCCCCTCCTCTCCTCTCCTCCTCTCCCCTCCCCTCCTCCCTGCCCTCCTCCTCGTCTCTTCTCCTCTCCCCTCCCGTCCTCTCCTCCCCTCTTTTCATCTCCTCCTCTCCTCTCCTCTCCTCTCCCCCATTCCCTCCCCTCACCTCCTCATCTCCCCTCTTCTCCCCCATTCCCTCTCCTCACCTCCTCCCCGTTTCCCCTTTCCTCCTGACCCCTCTCCTCCCCTCCTCTCTCCTCTCCTCCTCGCCAGTCCTGTCCACAGACAGCAGATGGCTCAGAGAGCTACATGTGTCAGCAGGGAATTACTTGTTATTCAGAAAGAAAGAAAGTCTGCAAATGGCAGAGAGTACAATCAGATGTAGAGACACATTTTAAAGGGAGACTTGGGAAGGGAAAGTATATTTCAGAGACACTTTTCTGTTCAAAATGTGTTGTTTATGACTGTGGGAATGGTGATAGGAGAATGGGAGTTATCCAGTTGGAGTTATATTACTATTGCATAAACAACTTCTGTCCAGCTCTGTCTCAAACTCCTATCATCCATTTTGAAGGACCATGTAGGAGTTTGAGGAAGAGCCAATATGTACCTAATACAGTTTACTGTCACTTTATATGTGTTTGTGTATCAGACCAGATGGTCGACTATAGCACTGATATCTGGCTCAATGCTGTGTCTGTCTATCAGACCAGATGGTTGACTATAGCACTGATATCTGGCTCAATGCTGTGTCTGTCTATCAGACCAGATGGTCGACTATAGCACTGATATCTGGCTCAATGCTGTGTCTGTCTATCAGACCAGATGGTCGACTATAGCACTGATATCTGGCTCAATGCTGTGTCTGTCTATCAGACCAGATAGTCGACTGTAGCACTGATATCTGGCTCAATGCTGTGTTTGTGCATCAGACCAGATGGTCGACTATAGCACTGATATCTGGCTCAATGCTGTGTCTGTCTATCAGACCAGATGGTCGACTATAGCACTGATATCTGGCTCAATGCTGTGTCTGTCTATCAGACCAGATGGTCGACTATAGCACTGATATCTGGCTCAATGCTGTGTCTGTGTATCAGACCAGATGGTCGACTGTAGCACTGATATCTGGCTCAATGCTGTGTCTGTCTATCAGACCAGATGGTCGACTATCTCTTTTTATCTCCTTCACTCTGCACTGAAGTCCTAATGTTTCCATGTGTTCCTCAGTAAAACTAATCTCTGTTTGCCTGCTTTTCTGTCATTACTGTAGTGGCCTTAAAGAATACATGCAGTAAACAGTATATTACACTATATATCAGGGTTGGAATCAATTAATAATTTTGGAATTGACTCCTATTCAACTCATTGAGTTGAAATTCAAATTAAATTGGCCACACCCCACAGGATGTAGAATTTGAGTTTGATTGACACGAAGTAGAATTTATTTCAGTGCAATTCAAAGAAATTACACTCATTCATAGAACCGAGTCTCATTGAATCTGACAGGTCACACTTCCAGATAACAAAGAATAAAGCAGGTTAGTGTTTTTCGTAATAAATATTGTTCTGGAGGCAGCTCTGCAGAGTGGTCAATAGCTGGCACGCCCAAAAAGCCATACAAGCTGATTTTAAACCTAATTCTAACCTTAAATTAAGACCAAAAAGCAAATGTATGTTTTCATGAATTTTTACAATATAGCCAAGACTCGTAACAATTAACATCAACCTGCAAGAATATCTAACTTTTCATCTGGAAACGATGTTCATATACTCTTTAACCTTAGTGCTTAGATTAATTTTAGTGCTTAGATTAATTTTAGTGCTTAGATTAATTTTAGTGCTTAGATTAATTTTAGTGCTTAGATTCATCTTAGTGCTTAGATTCATCTTAGTGCTTAGATTCATTTTAGTGCTTAGATTCATCTTAGTGCTTAGATTAATTTTAGTGCTTAGATTAACCTTAGTGCTTAGATTCATCTTAGTGCTTAGATTCATCTTAGTGCTTAGATTCATCTTAGTGCTTAGATTCATTTTAGTGCTTAGATTCATCTTAGTGCTTAGATTCATCTTAGTGCTTAGATTCATCTTAGTGCTTAGATTAGCCAATTATAGTTCCACCAACCATTTCATTTGTTTGTCTTCTTTTTGAAGGCCTCGGGGTCAACTTGAGGGTTAAACTATCCGTGAAGCGAAACAGAATGTAAGTTAGTGAGATCAGGATGGTTCATACTGGACATTGTCTCCATATTTAACTAAATGTACAGTACTTTACTCATAACAATATTCTAATAAAGGTTTTGTTTTCCTTTATCATTCCTTCATTTTCATTGATCATCCTGAAAATCTATTTTTTCAGATATTTGACATACTGTATATAACGACAAGTTTGATGTTTTGTGTAAAGATGTATATTTATATAGACTACACCTAATATAAATTAGAATAAAATAGGCATTTTGAATTTCATTGAATTTCATTTCCTTTATTGGCAAATGTGTATCGTGTTTAGTCCTGCAATTCAAATTCTGTAATTGGATTGGAATTTATGCGTTCTCAATTCAAATCTGAATTAAATTCTCAATTCTGAATTTAGCCCAACCCTGCAATAAATAGCCTTATATACTCTTATATTCCAGTATACCGTTGTTACGCACGCCTCTATGAAGAGGGAACGCAACACCCTGCTACAACTAAATTCTCTGTGAAGCGAAAAAGGTATGGACTGTAGGTGCGAGTAAAAATGACAACAAGCAGAATGTGATACCGTTTACAAGGACTTTATTCCTTTACACGGTAATATGGGGAAAAGGGGCTGGATGGAACCAAAGCAAAGAAAGTAAATCTCAAAACCTCCCCCTCTCCTATCTTACCTGCCTACCCACTACTTACCTAATTTAGCACCACCTGGTGCCCTAACCAAAATACAGGGGGTGGTCCGCCCAGGTCTTACCTAGTGTGCCTAGACAGCGAATATGCTACGGGTATATGTATGCCCGCGGGCCTCTTGCCTAAGCACTCCCAAGGTGCCTTCCCCTTCTCCCCCTGGGAACAAATGAAACAGAATATTAAACAATTTTCAAACAAACTAACAAACGACATCAAATAAGCTCTATCTGAGCAACAAACTCACAAAATATACCAACTCTCAGCAAAATCAACCTCTAGCAAAATCAACCTCTAGCAAAATCTCTCAGAAAAGCTCTCTACAAAAAGATCCCTACAAAAAGCTCTCTACAAAAAGCTCTCTCCTGAACAGAACACTGGCTTTTTCTATAGCTTCTGAAGGAATGTGTAATTGGAGACAGCTGCGTCTTGACGAGGGGGCGGGGTCAGCTCTCCAATTAGCCCTGGAGTCGACCAATCAGCTGTTTGAAGGATTTCCGGAAGCCATTTCCTGAAATAAACACATGCACAAACACAAACTACAACACATAAACTGGGGAACGTAACAACCGTATATAGCTGTATATCCACTTATATTCCAGTGTATATATACCCTAATGATCTGGCCAAGGCTTTCGACTCTGTCAATCATCACATCCTCATCGGCAGACTCGACAGCCTTGGTTTCTCAAATGATTGCCTCGCCTGGTTCACCAACTACTTCTCTGATAGAGTTCAGTGTGTCAAATCTGAGGGTCTGCTGTCCGGACCTCTGGCAGTCTCTATGGGGGTGCCACAGGGTTCAATTCTTGGACCGACTCTCTTCTCTGTATACATCAATGAGGTCACTCTTGCTGCTGGTGAGTCTCTGATCCACCTCTACGCAGACGACACCATTCTGTATACTTCTGGCCCTTCTTTGGACACTGTGTTAACAACCCTCCAGGCAAGCTTCAATGCCATACAACTCTCCTTCCGTGGCCTCCAATTGCTCTTAAATACAAGTAAAACTAAATGCATGCTCTTCAACCGATCGCTACCTGCACCTACCCGCCTGTCCAATATCACTACTCTGGACGGCTCTGACTTAGAATACGTGGACAACTACAAATACTTAGGTGTCTGGTTAGACTGTAAACTCTCCTTCCAGACCCATATCAAACATCTCCAATCCAAAGTTAAATCTAGAATTGGCTTCCTATTTCGCAACAAAGCATCTTTCACTCATGCTGTCAAACATACCCTTGTAAAACTGACCATCCTACCAATCCTTGACTTTGGTGATGTCATTTAAAAAATAGCCTCCAATACCCTACTCAACAAATTGGATGCAGTCTATCACAGTGCAATCCGTTTTGTCACCAAAGCCCCATATACTACCCACCATTGCGACCTGTACGCTCTCGTTGGCTGGCCCTCGCTTCATACTCGTTGCCAAACCCACTGGCTCCATGTCATCTACAAGACCCTGCTAGGTAAAGTCCCCCCTTATCTCAGCTCGCTGGTCACCATAGCATCTCCCACCTGTAGCACACGCTCCAGCAGGTATATCTCTCTAGTCACCCCCAAAACCAATTCTTTCTTTGGCTGCCTCTCCTTCCAGTTCTCTGCTGGAACGAACTACAAAAATCTCTGAAACTGGAAACACTTATCTCCCTCACTAGCTTTAAGCATCAACTGTCAGAGCAGCTCACAGATCACTGCACCTGTACATAGCCCATCTATAATTTAGCCCAAACAACTACCTCTTTCCCTACTGTATTTCATTTATTTATTTATTTTGCTCCTTTGCACCCCATTATTTTTTTTTCTACTTTGCACATTCTTCCATTGCAAATCTACCATTCCAGTGTTTTACTTGCTATATTGTATTTACTTTGCCACCATGGCCTTTTTTTGCCTTTACCTCCCTTATCTCACCTCATTTGCTCACATCGTATATAGACTTGTTTATCCTGTATTATTGACTGTATGTTTGTTTTACTCCATGTGTAACTCTGTGTCGTTGTATGTGTCGAACTGCTTTGCTTTATCTTGGCCAGGTCGCAATTGTAAATGAGAACTTGTTCTCAACTTGCCTACCTGGTTAAATAAAGGTGAAATAAATAAAAATAAATAAATAAAAATGTATATCTGTAATGAACTTGTTGCTGGTTTCAAGTGCAGGGCGCAGCAGGTGTTTATTTTATGGGACCACAGGAGGAGGCAGGTAGCTGGTTCCAGGGGCAGGCAGAAAGTCATACACAAGGGATCCTAAAATACAACAGTACAGGCAGGGAAAAGGCAAAAGGCATCATTAGTGGGGCAGGCAAAAACGATCATACACGGGAGGATTAAATTATGGGAAAAACCGAGCTCCGAGTAGAAGTGTGCCACAAAACAAACAATAGCTCACAGTGATAAGGTGCAAAGAACCTATGTAAGAACTATGTATTTAATCCATTTTGAATTCAGGCTATAAAATAAGTCAAGAGGTATGAAAACCTTCTGAAGGCACTAGACTTACAGAGTTTATCCTCTTATAAATAGCCTTACTGTATATCCTCTTATATTCCAGTATATATAGCCTTATATCCTCTTATATTCCAGTATATATATAGCCTTATATCCTCTTATATTCCAGTATATATATAGCCTTATATCCTCTTATATTCCAGTATATATAGCCTTATATCCTCTTATATTCCAGTATATATAGCCTTATATCCTCTTATATTCCAGGATATATAGCCTTATATCCTCTTATATTCCAGTATATATAGCCTTATATGCTCTTATATTCCAGTATATATAGCCTTTACATCCTCTTATATTCCAGTATATATAGCCTTATGTCCTCTTATATTCCAGTATATATAGCCGTATATCCTCTTATATTCCAGTATATATAGCCTTTACATCCTCTTATATTCCAGTATACTGTATATAGCCTTATGTGCTCTGATATTCCAATATACTGTATATAGCCTTATGTCCTCTGATATTCCAGTATACTGTATATAGCCTTATATCCTCTGATATTCCAGTATACTGTATATAGCCTAACATCCTCTGATATTCCAGTATACTGTATATAACCTTATATCCTCTGATATTCCAGTATACTGTATATAGCCTAACATCCTCTGATATTCCAGTATACTGTATATAACCTTATATCCTCTGATATTCCAGTATACTGTATATAGCCTTATGTCCTCTGATATTCCAGTATACTGTATATAGCCTAACATCCTCTGATATTCCAGTATACTGTATATAGCCTTATGTCCTCTGATATTCCAGTATACTGTATATAGCCTTATGTCCTCTGATATTCCAGTATACTGTATATAGCCTTATATCCTCTGATATTCCAGTATACTGTATATAGCCTTATATCCTCTGATATTCCAGTATACTGTATATAGACTTATATCCTCTGATATTCCAGTATACTGTATATAACCTTATATCCTCTGATATTCCAGTATACTGTATATAGCCTAACATCCTCTGATATTCCAGTATACTGTATATAACCTTATATCCTCTGATATTCCAGTATACTGTATATAGCCTTATATCCTCTGATATTCCAGTATACTGTATATAGCCTTATGTCCTCTGATATTCCAGTATACTGTATATAGCCTTATGTGCTCTGATATTCTGGGAAACTGTATATAGCCTTATATCCTCTGATATTCCAGTATACTGTATATAGCCTTATATCCTCTGATATTCCAGTATACTGTATATAGCCTTATGTCCTCTGATATTCCAGTATACTGTATATAGCCTTATGTGCTCTGATATTCTGGGAAACTGTATATAGCCTTATATCCTCTGATATTCCAGTATACTGTATATAGCCTTATATCCTCTGATATTCCAGTATACTGTATATAGCCTTATATCCTCTGATATTCCAGTATACTGTATATAGCCTAACATCCTCTGATATTCCAGTATACTGTATATAGCCTTATGTCCTCTGATATTCCAGTATACTGTATATAGCCTTATGTGCTCTGATATTCTGGGAAACTGTATATAGCCTTATATCCTCTGATATTCCAGTATACTGTATATAGCATTATATCCTCTGATATTCCAGTATACTGTATATAGCCTTATATCCTCTGATATTCCAGTATGCTGTATATAGCCTTATGTCCTCTGATATTCCAGTATACTGTATATAGCCTTATGTCCTCTGATATTCCAGTATACTGTATATAGCCTTATATCCTCTGATATTCCAGTATATTGTATATAGCCTAACATCCTCTGATATTCCAGTATACTGTATATAACCTTATATCCTCTGATATTCCAGTATAGTGTATATAGCCTTATATCCTCTGATATTCCAGTATACTGTATATAGCCTTATGTCCTCTGATATTCCAGTATACTGTATATAGCCTAACATCCTCTGATATTCCAGTATACTGTATATAGCCTTATGTCCTCTGATATTCCAGTATACTGTATATAGCCTTATGTCCTCTGATATTCCAGTATACTGTATATAGCCTTATATCCTCTGATATTCCAGTATACTGTATATAGCCTTATATCCTCTGATATTCCAGTATACTGTATATAGACTTATATCCTCTGATATTCCAGTATACTGTATATATCCTAACATCCTCTGATATTCCAGTATACTGTATATATCCTTATATCCTCTGATATTCCAGTATACTGTATATAGCCTTATGTCCTCTGATATTCCAGTATACTGTATATAGCCTAACATCCTCTGATATTCCAGTATACTGTATATAGCCTTATGTCCTCTGATATTCCAGTATACTGTATATAGCCTTATGTCCTCTGATATTCCAGTATACTGTATATAGCCTTATATCCTCTGATATTCCAGTATACTGTATATAGCCTTATATCCTCTGATATTCCAGTATACTGTATATAGACTTATATCCTCTGATATTCCAGTATACTGTATATAACCTTATATCCTCTGATATTCCAGTATACTGTATATAGCCTAACATCCTCTGATATTCCAGTATACTGTATATAACCTTATATCCTCTGATATTCCAGTATACTGTATATAACCTTATATCCTCTGATATTCCAGTATACTGTATATAGCCTTATGTCCTCTGATATTCCAGTATACTGTATATAGCCTTATTTAACATTTAACATTTAAGTCATTTAGCAGACGCTCTTATCCAGAGCGACTTACAATTATGTTCTCTGATATTCCAGTATACTGTATATAGCATTATGTCCTCTGATATTCCAGTATACTGTATATAGCCTTATATCCTCTGATATTCCAGTATACTGTATATAGCCTTATATCCTCTGATATTCCAGTATACTGTATATAGCCTTATGTCCTCTGATATTCCAGTATACTGTATATAGCCTTATGTCCTCTGATATTCCAGTATACTGTATATAGCATTATGTGCTCTGATAGTCTGGGAAACTGTATATAGCCTTATATCCTCTGATATTCCAGTATACTGTATATAGCCTCATGTCCTCTGATATTCCAGTATACTGTATATAGCCTTATGTCCTCTGACATTCCAGTATACTGTATATAGCCTTATATCCTCTGATATTCCAGTATATATAGCCTTATGTCCTCTTATATTCCAGTATATATAGCCTTTACATCCTCTTATATTCCAGTATACTGTATATAGCCTTATGTGCTCTGATATTCCAATATACTGTATATAGCCTTATATCCTCTGATATTCCAATATACTGTGTATAGCCTAACATCCTCTGATATTCCAGTATACTGTATATAGCCTTATATCCTCTGATATTCCAGTATACTGTATATAGCCTTATATCCTCTGATATTCCAGTATACTGTATATAGCCTTATGTCCTCTGATATTCCAGTATACTGTATATAGCCTAATGTCCTCTGATATTCCAGTATACTGTATATAGCCTTATGTGCTCTGATATTCTGGGAAACTGTATATAGCCTTATATCCTCTGATATTCCAGTATACTGTATATAGCATTATATCCTCTGATATTCCAGTATACTGTATATAGCCTTATATCCTCTGATATTCCAGTATGCTGTATATAGCCTTATGTCCTCTGATATTCCAGTATACTGTATATAGCCTTATGTCCTCTGATATTCCAGTATACTGTATATAGCCTTATATCCTCTGATATTCCAGTATATTGTATATAGCCTAACATCCTCTGATATTCCAGTATACTGTATATAACCTTATATCCTCTGATATTCCAGTATAGTGTATATAGCCTTATATCCTCTGATATTCCAGTATACTGTATATAGCCTTATGTCCTCTGATATTCCAGTATACTGTATATAGCCTAACATCCTCTGATATTCCAGTATACTGTATATAGCCTTATGTCCTCTGATATTCCAGTATACTGTATATAGCCTTATGTCCTCTGATATTCCAGTATACTGTATATAGCCTTATATCCTCTGATATTCCAGTATACTGTATATAGCCTTATATCCTCTGATATTCCAGTATACTGTATATAGACTTATATCCTCTGATATTCCAGTATACTGTATATATCCTAACATCCTCTGATATTCCAGTATACTGTATATATCCTTATATCCTCTGATATTCCAGTATACTGTATATAACCTTATATCCTCTGATATTCCAGTATACTGTATATAGCCTTATGTCCTCTGATTTTCCAGTATACTGTATATAGCCTTATGTCCTCTGATATTCCAGTATACTGTATATAGCCTTATGTCCTCTGATATTCCAGTATACTGTATATAGCCTTATGTCCTCTGATATTCCAGTATACTGTATATAGCCTTATGTCCTCTGATATTCCAGTATACTGTATATAGCATTATGTGCTCTGATAGTCTGGGAAACTGTATATAGCCTTATATCCTCTGATATTCCAGTATACTGTATATAGCCTTATATCCTCTGATATTCCAGTATGCTGTATATAGCCTTATGTCCTCTGATATTCCAGTATACTGTATATAGCCTTATGTCCTCTGATATTCCAGTATACTGTATATAGCCTTATATCCTCTGATATTCCAGTATACTGTATATAGCCTAACATCCTCTGATATTCCAGTATACTGTATATAGCCTTATCTCCTCTGATATTCCAGTATACTGTATATAGCCGTATATCCTCTGATATTCCAGTATACTGTATATAGCCTAACATCCTCTGATATTCCAGTATACTGTATATAGCCTTATGTCCTCTGATATTCCAATATACTGTATATAGCCTTATGTCCTCTGATAATCCAGTATACTGTATATAGCCTAACATCCTCTAATATTCCAGTATACTGTATATAACCTTATATCCTCTGATATTCCAGTATACTGTATATAGCCTTATATCCTCTGATATTCCAGTATACTGTATATAGCCTTATATCCTCTGATATTCCAGTATACTGTATATAGCCTTATATCCTCTGATATTCCAGTATACTGTATATAGCCTTATGTCCTCTGATATTCCAGTATACTGTATATAGCCTTATGTCCTCTGATATTCCAGTATACTGTATATAGCCTTATATCCTCTTATATTCCAGTATATATAGCCTAATATCCTCTTATATTCCAGTATATATAGCCTTATATCCTTTTATATTCCAGGATATATAGCCTTATATCCTCTTATATTCCAGGATATATAGCCTTATATCCTCTTATATTCCAGGATATATAGCCTTATATCCTCTTATATTCCAGTATATATAGCCTTATATCCTCTTATATTCCAGTATATATAGCCTTATATCCTCTTATATTCCAGTATATATAGCCTTATATCCTCTTATATTCCAGTATATATAGCCTTATATCCTCTTATATTCCAGTATATATAGCCTTATATCCTCTTATATTCCAGTATATATAGCCTCATATCCTCTTATATTCCAGTATATATAGCCTTATATCCTCTTATATTCCAGTATATTTAGCCTTATATGCTCTTATATTCCAGTATATATAGCCTTTACATCCTCTTATATTCCAGTATATATAGTCTTATGTCCTCTTATATTCCAGTATATATAGCCTTATATCCTCTTATATTCCAGTATATTTAGCCTTATATGCTCTTATATTCCAGTATATATAGCCTTTACATCCTCTTATATTCCAGTATATATAGCCTTATGTCCTCTTATATTCCAGTATATATAGCCTTATATCCTCTTATATTCCAGTATATATAGCCTTATATCCTCTTATATTCCAGTATATATAGCCTCATATCCTCTTATATTCCAGTATATATAGCCTTATATCCTCTTATATTCCAGTATATTTAGCCTTATATGCTCTTATATTCCAGTATATATAGCCTTTACATCCTCTGATATTCCAATATACTGTATATAGCCTTATATCCTCTGATATTCCAATATACTGTATATAGCCTAACATCCTCTGATATTCCAGTATACTGTATATAGCCTTATATCCTCTGATATTCCAGTATACTGTATATAGCCTTATATCCTCTGATATTCCAGTATACTTTATATAGCCTTATGTCCTCTGATATTCCAGTATACTGTATATAGCCTTATGTGCTCTGATATTCTGGGAAACTGTATATAGCCTTATATCCTCTGATATTCCAGTATACTGTATATAGCCTTATATCCTCTGATATTCCAGTATACTGTATATAGCCTTATGTCCTCTGATATTCCAGTATACTGTATATAGCCTTATGTGCTCTGATATTCTGGGAAACTGTATATAGCCTTATATCCTCTGATATTCCAGTATACTGTATATAGCCTTATATCCTCTGATATTCCAGTATACTGTATATAGCCTTATATCCTCTGATATTCCAGTATACTGTATATAGCCTAACATCCTCTGATATTCCAGTATACTGTATATAGCCTTATCTCCTCTGATATTCCAGTATACTGTATATAGCCGTATATCCTCTGATATTCCAGTATACTGTATATAGCCTAACATCCTCTGATATTCCAGTATACTGTATATAGCCTTATGTCCTCTGATATTCCAATATACTGTATATAGCCTTATGTCCTCTGATAATCCAGTATACTGTATATAGCCTAACATCCTCTAATATTCCAGTATACTGTATATAACCTTATATCCTCTGATATTCCAGTATACTGTATATAGCCTTATATCCTCTGATATTCCAGTATACTGTATATAGCCTAACATCCTCTGATATTCCAGTATACTGTATATAGCCTTATCTCCTCTGATATTCCAGTATACTGTATATAGCCGTATATCCTCTGATATTCCAGTATACTGTATATAGCCTAACATCCTCTGATATTCCAGTATACTGTATATAGCCTTATGTCCTCTGATATTCCAATATACTGTATATAGCCTTATGTCCTCTGATAATCCAGTATACTGTATATAGCCTAACATCCTCTAATATTCCAGTATACTGTATATAACCTTATATCCTCTGATATTCCAGTATACTGTATATAGCCTTATATCCTCTGATATTCCAGTATACTGTATATATCCTTATATGCTCTGATATTCCAGTATACTGTATATAGCCTTATATCCTCTGATATTCCAGTGTACTGTATATAACCTTATATCCTCTGATATTCCAGTATACTGTATATAGCCTAACATCCTCTGATATTCCAGTATACTGTATATAACCTTATATCCTCTGATATTCCAGTATACTGTATATAGCCTTATATCCTCTGATATTCCAGTATACTGTATATAGCCTTATGTCCTCTGATATCCCAGTATACTGTATATAGCCTAACATCCTCTGATATTCCAGTATACTGTATATAGCCTTATGTCCTCTGATATTCCAGTATACTGTATATAGCCTTATGTCCTCTGATATTCCAGTATACTGTATATAGCCTAACATCCTCTGATATTCCAATATACTGTATATAGCCTTATGTCCTCTGATATTCCAGTATACTGTATATATCCTAACATCCTCTGATATTCCAATATACTGTATATAGCCTTATTTTCCTCTGATATTCCAGTATACTGTATATAGCCTAACATCCTCTGATATTCCAGTATACTGTATATAGCCTTATGTCCTCTGATATTCCAGTATACTGTATATAGCCTTATATCCTCTGATATTCCAGTATACTGTATATAGCCTAACATCCTCTGATATTCCAGTATACTGTATATAGCCTTATCTCCTCTGATATTCCAGGATACTGTATATAGCCGTATATCCTCTGATATTCCAGTATACTGTATACAGCCTTATATCCTCTGATATTCCAGTATACTGTATATAGCCTTATGTCCTCTGATATTCCAGTATACTGTATATAGCCTTATGTGCTCTGATATTCCAGTATATTGTATATAGCCTAACATCCTCTGATATTCCAGTATACTGTATATAACCTTATATCCTCTGATATTCCAGTATAGTGTATATAGCCTTATATCCTCTGATATTCCAGTATACTGTATATATCCTTATATGCTCTGATATTCCAGTATACTGTATATAGCCTTATATCCTCTGATATTCCAGTGTACTGTATATAACCTTATATCCTCTGATATTCCAGTATACTGTATATAGCCTAACATCCTCTGATATTCCAGTATACTGTATATAACCTTATATCCTCTGATATTCCAGTATACTGTATATAGCCTTATATCCTCTGATATTCCAGTATACTGTATATAGCCTTATGTCCTCTGATATCCCAGTATACTGTATATAGCCTAACATCCTCTGATATTCCAGTATACTGTATATAGCCTTATGTCCTCTGATATTCCAGTATACTGTATATAGCCTTATGTCCTCTGATATTCCAGTATACTGTATATAGCCTAACATCCTCTGATATTCCAATATACTGTATATAGCCTTATGTCCTCTGGATATTCCAGTATACTGTATATAGCCTAACATCCTCTGATATTCCAATATACTGTATATAGCCTTATTTTCCTCTGATATTCCAGTATACTGTATATAGCCTAACATCCTCTGATATTCCAGTATACTGTATATAGCCTTATGTCCTCTGATATTCCAGTATACTGTATATAGCCTTATATCCTCTGATATTCCAGTATACTGTATATAGCCTTATATCCTCTGATATTCCAGTATACTGTATATAGCCTAACATCCTCTGATATTCCAGTATACTGTATATAGCCTTATCTCCTCTGATATTCCAGTATACTGTATATAGCCGTATATCCTCTGATATTCCAGTATACTGTATATAGCCTAACATCCTCTGATATTCCAGTATACTGTATATAGCCTTATGTCCTCTGATATTCCAATATACTGTATATAGCCTTATGTCCTCTGATAATCCAGTATACTGTATATAGCCTAACATCCTCTAATATTCCAGTATACTGTATATAACCTTATATCCTCTGATATTCCAGTATACTGTATATAGCCTTATATCCTCTGATATTCCAGTATACTGTATATATCCTTATATGCTCTGATATTCCAGTATACTGTATATAGCCTTATATCCTCTGATATTCCAGTGTACTGTATATAACCTTATATCCTCTGATATTCCAGTATACTGTATATAGCCTAACATCCTCTGATATTCCAGTATACTGTATATAACCTTATATCCTCTGATATTCCAGTATACTGTATATAGCCTAACATCCTCTGATATTCCAATATACTGTATATAGCCTTATGTCCTCTGATATTCCAGTATACTGTATATAGCCTAACATCCTCTGATATTCCAATATACTGTATATAGCCTTATTTTCCTCTGATATTCCAGTATACTGTATATAGCCTAACATCCTCTGATATTCCAGTATACTGTATATAGCCTTATGTCCTCTGATATTCCAGTATACTGTATATAGCCTTATATCCTCTGATATTCCAGTATACTGTATATAGCCTTATATCCTCTGATATTCCAGTATACTGTATATAGCCTAACATCCTCTGATATTCCAGTATACTGTATATAGCCTTATCTCCTCTGATATTCCAGTATACTGTATATAGCCGTATATCCTCTGATATTCCAGTATACTGTATATAGCCTAACATCCTCTGATATTCCAGTATACTGTATATAGCCTTATGTCCTCTGATATTCCAATATACTGTATATAGCCTTATGTCCTCTGATAATCCAGTATACTGTATATAGCCTAACATCCTCTAATATTCCAGTATACTGTATATAACCTTATATCCTCTGATATTCCAGTATACTGTATATAGCCTTATATCCTCTGATATTCCAGTATACTGTATATATCCTTATATGCTCTGATATTCCAGTATACTGTATATAGCCTTATATCCTCTGATATTCCAGTGTACTGTATATAACCTTATATCCTCTGATATTCCAGTATACTGTATATAGCCTAACATCCTCTGATATTCCAGTATACTGTATATAACCTTATATCCTCTGATATTCCAGTATACTGTATATAGCCTTATATCCTCTGATATTCCAGTATACTGTATATAGCCTTATGTCCTCTGATATCCCAGTATACTGTATATAGCCTAACATCCTCTGATATTCCAGTATACTGTATATAGCCTTATGTCCTCTGATATTCCAGTATACTGTATATAGCCTTATGTCCTCTGATATTCCAGTATACTGTATATAGCCTAACATCCTCTGATATTCCAGTATACTGTATATAGCCTTATGTCCTCTGATATTCCAATATACTGTATATAGCCTTATGTCCTCTGATAATCCAGTATACTGTATATAGCCTAACATCCTCTAATATTCCAGTATACTGTATATAACCTTATATCCTCTGATATTCCAGTATACTGTATATAGCCTTATATCCTCTGATATTCCAGTATACTGTATATATCCTTATATGCTCTGATATTCCAGTATACTGTATATAGCCTTATATCCTCTGATATTCCAGTGTACTGTATATAACCTTATATCCTCTGATATTCCAGTATACTGTATATAGCCTAACATCCTCTGATATTCCAGTATACTGTATATAACCTTATATCCTCTGATATTCCAGTATACTGTATATAGCCTTATATCCTCTGATATTCCAGTATACTGTATATAGCCTTATGTCCTCTGATATCCCAGTATACTGTATATAGCCTAACATCCTCTGATATTCCAGTATACTGTATATAGCCTTATGTCCTCTGATATTCCAGTATACTGTATATAGCCTAACATCCTCTGATATTCCAATATACTGTATATAGCCTTATGTCCTCTGATATTCCAGTATACTGTATATAGCCTAACATCCTCTGATATTCCAATATACTGTATATAGCCTTATTTTCCTCTGATATTCCAGTATACTGTATATAGCCTAACATCCTCTGATATTCCAGTATACTGTATATAGCCTTATGTCCTCTGATATTCCAGTATACTGTATATAGCCTTATATCCTCTGATATTCCAGTATACTGTATATAGCCTTATATCCTCTGATATTCCAGTATACTGTATATAGCCTAACATCCTCTGATATTCCAGTATACTGTATATAGCCTTATCTCCTCTGATATTCCAGTATACTGTATATAGCCGTATATCCTCTGATATTCCAGTATACTGTATATAGCCTAACATCCTCTGATATTCCAGTATACTGTATATAGCCTTATGTCCTCTGATATTCCAATATACTGTATATAGCCTTATGTCCTCTGATAATCCAGTATACTGTATATAGCCTAACATCCTCTAATATTCCAGTATACTGTATATAACCTTATATCCTCTGATATTCCAGTATACTGTATATAGCCTTATATCCTCTGATATTCCAGTATACTGTATATATCCTTATATGCTCTGATATTCCAGTATACTGTATATAGCCTTATATCCTCTGATATTCCAGTGTACTGTATATAACCTTATATCCTCTGATATTCCAGTATACTGTATATAGCCTTATATCCTCTGATATTCCAGTATACTGTATATATCCTTATATGCTCTGATATTCCAGTATACTGTATATAGCCTTATATCCTCTGATATTCCAGTGTACTGTATATAGCCTTATATCCTCTGATATTCCAGTATACTGTATATAGCCTTATGTCCTCTGATATCCCAGTATACTGTATATAGCCTAACATCCTCTGATATTCCAGTATACTGTATATAGCCTTATGTCCTCTGATATTCCAGTATACTGTATATAGCCTTATGTCCTCTGATATTCCAGTATACTGTATATAGCCTAACATCCTCTGATATTCCAGTATACTGTATATAGCCTTATGTCCTCTGATATTCCAATATACTGTATATAGCCTTATGTCCTCTGATAATCCAGTATACTGTATATAGCCTAACATCCTCTAATATTCCAGTATACTGTATATAACCTTATATCCTCTGATATTCCAGTATACTGTATATAGCCTTATATCCTCTGATATTCCAGTATACTGTATATATCCTTATATGCTCTGATATTCCAGTATACTGTATATAGCCTTATATCCTCTGATATTCCAGTGTACTGTATATAACCTTATATCCTCTGATATTCCAGTATACTGTATATAGCCTAACATCCTCTGATATTCCAGTATACTGTATATAACCTTATATCCTCTGATATTCCAGTATACTGTATATAGCCTTATATCCTCTGATATTCCAGTATACTGTATATAGCCTTATGTCCTCTGATATCCCAGTATACTGTATATAGCCTAACATCCTCTGATATTCCAGTATACTGTATATAGCCTTATGTCCTCTGATATTCCAGTATACTGTATATAGCCTTATGTCCTCTGATATTCCAGTATACTGTATATAGCCTAACATCCTCTGATATTCCAATATACTGTATATAGCCTTATGTCCTCTGATATTCCAGTATACTGTATATAGCCTAACATCCTCTGATATTCCAATATACTGTATATAGCCTTATTTTCCTCTGATATTCCAGTATACTGTATATAGCCTAACATCCTCTGATATTCCAGTATACTGTATATAGCCTTATGTCCTCTGATATTCCAGTATACTGTATATAGCCTTATATCCTCTGATATTCCAGTATACTGTATATAGCCTTATATCCTCTGATATTCCAGTATACTGTATATAGCCTAACATCCTCTGATATTCCAGTATACTGTATATAGCCTTATCTCCTCTGATATTCCAGTATACTGTATATAGCCGTATATCCTCTGATATTCCAGTATACTGTATATAGCCTAACATCCTCTGATATTCCAGTATACTGTATATAGCCTTATGTCCTCTGATATTCCAATATACTGTATATAGCCTTATGTCCTCTGATAATCCAGTATACTGTATATAGCCTAACATCCTCTAATATTCCAGTATACTGTATATAACCTTATATCCTCTGATATTCCAGTATACTGTATATAGCCTTATATCTCTCTGATATTCCAGTATACTGTATATATCCTTATATGCTCTGATATTCCAGTATACTGTATATAGCCTTATATCCTCTGATATTCCAGTGTACTGTATATAACCTTATATCCTCTGATATTCCAGTATACTGTATATAGCCTTATATCCTCTGATATTCCAGTATACTGTATATAGCCTTATGTCCTCTGATATCCCAGTATACTGTATATAGCCTCATCCTCTGATATTCCAGTATACTGTATATAGCCTTATGTCCTCTGATATTCCAGTATACTGTATATAGCCTTATGTCCTCTGATATTCCAGTATACTGTATATAGCCTAACATCCTCTGATATTCCAATATACTGTATATAGCCTTATGTCCTCTGATATTCCAGTATACTGTATATAGCCTAACATCCTCTGATATTCCAATATACTGTATATAGCCTTATTTTCCTCTGATATTCCAGTATACTGTATATAGCCTAACATCCTCTGATATTCCAGTATACTGTATATAGCCTTATGTCCTCTGATATTCCAGTATACTGTATATAGCCTTATATCCTCTGATATTCCAGTATACTGTATATAGCCTTATATCCTCTGATATTCCAGTATACTGTATATAGCCTAACATCCTCTGATATTCCAGTATACTGTATATAGCCTTATCTCCTCTGATATTCCAGTATACTGTATATAGCCTATATCCTCTGATATTCCAGTATACTGTATATAGCCTAACATCCTCTGATATTCCAGTATACTGTATATAGCCTTATGTCCTCTGATATTCCAATATACTGTATATAGCCTTATGTCCTCTGATAATCCAGTATACTGTATATAGCCTAACATCCTCTAATATTCCAGTATACTGTATATAACCTTATATCCTCTGATATTCCAGTATACTGTATATAGCCTTATATCCTCTGATATTCCAGTATACTGTATATATCCTTATATGCTCTGATATTCCAGTATACTGTATATAGCCTTATATCCTCTGATATTCCAGTGTACTGTATATAACCTTATATCCTCTGATATTCCAGTATACTGTATATAGCCTAACATCCTCTGATATTCCAGTATACTGTATATAACCTTATATCCTCTGATATTCCAGTATACTGTATATAGCCTTATATCCTCTGATATTCCAGTATACTGTATATAGCCTTATGTCCTCTGATATCCCAGTATACTGTATATAGCCTAACATCCTCTGATATTCCAGTATACTGTATATAGCCTTATGTCCTCTGATATTCCAGTATACTGTATATAGCCTTATGTCCTCTGATATTCCAGTATACTGTATATAGCCTAACATCCTCTGATATTCCAGTATACTGTATATAGCCTTATGTCCTCTGATATTCCAATATACTGTATATAGCCTTATGTCCTCTGATAATCCAGTATACTGTATATAGCCTAACATCCTCTAATATTCCAGTATACTGTATATAACCTTATATCCTCTGATATTCCAGTATACTGTATATAGCCTTATATCCTCTGATATTCCAGTATACTGTATATATCCTTATATGCTCTGATATTCCAGTATACTGTATATAGCCTTATATCCTCTGATATTCCAGTGTACTGTATATAACCTTATATCCTCTGATATTCCAGTATACTGTATATAGCCTAACATCCTCTGATATTCCAGTATACTGTATATAACCTTATATCCTCTGATATTCCAGTATACTGTATATAGCCTTATATCCTCTGATATTCCAGTATACTGTATATAGCCTTATGTCCTCTGATATCCCAGTATACTGTATATAGCCTAACATCCTCTGATATTCCAGTATACTGTATATAGCCTTATGTCCTCTGATATTCCAGTATACTGTATATAGCCTAACATCCTCTGATATTCCAATATACTGTATATAGCCTTATGTCCTCTGATATTCCAGTATACTGTATATAGCCTAACATCCTCTGATATTCCAATATACTGTATATAGCCTTATTTTCCTCTGATATTCCAGTATACTGTATATAGCCTAACATCCTCTGATATTCCAGTATACTGTATATAGCCTTATGTCCTCTGATATTCCAGTATACTGTATATAGCCTTATATCCTCTGATATTCCAGTATACTGTATATAGCCTTATATCCTCTGATATTCCAGTATACTGTATATAGCCTAACATCCTCTGATATTCCAGTATACTGTATATAGCCTTATCTCCTCTGATATTCCAGTATACTGTATATAGCCGTATATCCTCTGATATTCCAGTATACTGTATATAGCCTAACATCCTCTGATATTCCAGTATACTGTATATAGCCTTATGTCCTCTGATATTCCAATATACTGTATATAGCCTTATGTCCTCTGATAATCCAGTATACTGTATATAGCCTAACATCCTCTAATATTCCAGTATACTGTATATAACCTTATATCCTCTGATATTCCAGTATACTGTATATAGCCTTATATCCTCTGATATTCCAGTATACTGTATATATCCTTATATGCTCTGATATTCCAGTATACTGTATATAGCCTTATATCCTCTGATATTCCAGTGTACTGTATATAACCTTATATCCTCTGATATTCCAGTATACTGTATATAGCCTAACATCCTCTGATATTCCAGTATACTGTATATAACCTTATATCCTCTGATATTCCAGTATACTGTATATAGCCTTATATCCTCTGATATTCCAGTATACTGTATATAGCCTTATGTCCTCTGATATCCCAGTATACTGTATATAGCCTAACATCCTCTGATATTCCAGTATACTGTATATAGCCTTATGTCCTCTGATATTCCAGTATACTGTATATAGCCTTATGTCCTCTGATATTCCAGTATACTGTATATAGCCTAACATCCTCTGATATTCCAGTATACTGTATATAGCCTTATATCCTCTGATATTCCAGTATACTGTATATAGCCTTATGTCCTCTGATATCCCAGTATACTGTATATAGCCTAACATCCTCTGATATTCCAGTATACTGTATATAGCCTTATGTCCTCTGATATTCCAGTATACTGTATATAGCCTTATGTCCTCTGATATTCCAGTATACTGTATATAGCCTAACATCCTCTGATATTCCAGTATACTGTATATAGCCTTATATCCTCTGATATTCCAGTATACTGTATATATCCTTATATGCTCTGATATTCCAGTATACTGTATATAGCCTTATATCCTCTGATATTCCAGTGTACTGTATATAACCTTATATCCTCTGATATTCCAGTATACTGTATATAGCCTAACATCCTCTGATATTCCAGTATACTGTATATAACCTTATATCCTCTGATATTCCAGTATACTGTATATAGCCTTATATCCTCTGATATTCCAGTATACTGTATATAGCCTTATGTCCTCTGATATCCCAGTATACTGTATATAGCCTAACATCCTCTGATATTCCAGTATACTGTATATAGCCTTATGTCCTCTGATATTCCAGTATACTGTATATAGCCTAACATCCTCTGATATTCCAATATACTGTATATAGCCTTATGTCCTCTGATATTCCAGTATACTGTATATAGCCTAACATCCTCTGATATTCCAATATACTGTATATAGCCTTATTTTCCTCTGATATTCCAGTATACTGTATATAGCCTAACATCCTCTGATATTCCAGTATACTGTATATAGCCTTATGTCCTCTGATATTCCAGTATACTGTATATAGCCTTATATCCTCTGATATTCCAGTATACTGTATATAGCCTTATATCCTCTGATATTCCAGTATACTGTATATAGCCTAACATCCTCTGATATTCCAGTATACTGTATATAGCCTTATCTCCTCTGATATTCCAGTATACTGTATATAGCCGTATATCCTCTGATATTCCAGTATACTGTATATAGCCTAACATCCTCTGATATTCCAGTATACTGTATATAGCCTTATGTCCTCTGATATTCCAATATACTGTATATAGCCTTATGTCCTCTGATAATCCAGTATACTGTATATAGCCTAACATCCTCTAATATTCCAGTATACTGTATATAACCTTATATCCTCTGATATTCCAGTATACTGTATATAGCCTTATATCCTCTGATATTCCAGTATACTGTATATATCCTTATATGCTCTGATATTCCAGTATACTGTATATAGCCTTATATCCTCTGATATTCCAGTGTACTGTATATAACCTTATATCCTCTGATATTCCAGTATACTGTATATAGCCTAACATCCTCTGATATTCCAGTATACTGTATATAACCTTATATCCTCTGATATTCCAGTATACTGTATATAGCCTTATGTCCTCTGATATCCCAGTATACTGTATATAGCCTAACATCCTCTGATATTCCAGTATACTGTATATAGCCTTATGTCCTCTGATATTCCAGTATACTGTATATAGCCTTATGTCCTCTGATATTCCAGTATACTGTATATAGCCTAACATCCTCTGATATTCCAGTATACTGTATATAGCCTTATGTCCTCTGATATTCCAATATACTGTATATAGCCTTATGTCCTCTGATAATCCAGTATACTGTATATAGCCTAACATCCTCTAATATTCCAGTATACTGTATATAACCTTATATCCTCTGATATTCCAGTATACTGTATATAGCCTTATATCCTCTGATATTCCAGTATACTGTATATATCCTTATATGCTCTGATATTCCAGTATACTGTATATAGCCTTATATCCTCTGATATTCCAGTATACTGTATATAGCCTAACATCCTCTGATATTCCAGTATACTGTATATAACCTTATATCCTCTGATATTCCAGTATACTGTATATAGCCTTATATCCTCTGATATTCCAGTATACTGTATATAGCCTTATGTCCTCTGATATCCCAGTATACTGTATATAGCCTAACATCCTCTGATATTCCAGTATACTGTATATAGCCTTATGTCCTCTGATATTCCAGTATACTGTATATAGCCTTATGTCCTCTGATATTCCAGTATACTGTATATAGCCTAACATCCTCTGATATTCCAATATACTGTATATAGCCTTATGTCCTCTGATATTCCAGTATACTGTATATTGCCTAACATCCTCTGATATTCCAATATACTGTATATAGCCTTATTTTCCTCTGATATTCCAGTATACTGTATATAGCCTAACATCCTCTGATATTCCAGTATACTGTATATAGCCTTATGTCCTCTGATATTCCAGTATACTGTATATAGCCTTATATCATCTGATATTCCAGTATACTGTATATAGCCTTATATCCTCTGATATTCCAGTATACTGTATATAGCCTAACATCCTCTGATATTCCAGTATACTGTATATAGCCTTATCTCCTCTGATATTCCAGTATACTGTATATAGCCGTATATCCTCTGATATTCCAGTATACTGTATATAGCCTAACATCCTCTGATATTCCAGTATACTGTATATAGCCTTATGTCCTCTGATATTCCAATATACTGTATATAGCCTTATGTCCTCTGATAATCCAGTATACTGTATATAGCCTAACATCCTCTAATATTCCAGTATACTGTATATAACCTTATATCCTCTGATATTCCAGTATACTGTATATAGCCTTATATCCTCTGATATTCCAGTATACTGTATATATCCTTATATGCTCTGATATTCCAGTATACTGTATATAGCCTTATATCCTCTGATATTCCAGTGTACTGTATATAACCTTATATCCTCTGATATTCCAGTATACTGTATATAGCCTAACATCCTCTGATATTCCAGTATACTGTATATAACCTTATATCCTCTGATATTCCAGTATACTGTATATAGCCTTATATCCTCTGATATTCCAGTATACTGTATATAGCCTTATGTCCTCTGATATCCCAGTATACTGTATATAGCCTAACATCCTCTGATATTCCAGTATACTGTATATAGCCTTATGTCCTCTGATATTCCAGTATACTGTATATAGCCTTATGTCCTCTGATATTCCAGTATACTGTATATAGCCTAACATCCTCTGATATTCCAATATACTGTATATAGCCTTATGTCCTCTGATATTCCAGTATACTGTATATAGCCTAACATCCTCTGATATTCCAATATACTGTATATAGCCTTATTTTCCTCTGATATTCCAGTATACTGTATATAGCCTAACATCCTCTGATATTCCAGTATACTGTATATAACCTTATATCCTCTGATATTCCAGTATACTGTATATAGCCTTATATCCTCTGATATTCCAGTATACTGTATATAGCCGTATATCCTCTGATATTCCAGTATACTGTATATAGCCTAACATCCTCTGATATTCCAGTATACTGTATATATCCTTATATGCTCTGATATTCCAGTATACTGTATATAGCCTTATATCCTCTGATATTCCAGTGTACTGTATATAACCTTATATCCTCTGATATTCCAGTATACTGTATATAGCCTAACATCCTCTGATATTCCAGTATACTGTATATAACCTTATATCCTCTGATATTCCAGTATACTGTATATAGCCTTATATCCTCTGATATTCCAGTATACTGTATATAGCCTTATGTCCTCTGATATCCCAGTATACTGTATATAGCCTAACATCCTCTGATATTCCAGTATACTGTATATAGCCTTATGTCCTCTGATATTCCAGTATACTGTATATAGCCTTATGTCCTCTGATATTCCAATATACTGTATATAGCCTTATTTTCCTCTGATATCCCAGTATACTGTATATAGCCGTATATCCTCTGATATTCCAGTATACTGTATATAGCCTAACATCCTCTGATATTCCAGTATACTGTATATAGCCTTATGTCCTCTGACATTCCAATATACTGTATATAGCCTTATGTCCTCTGATAATCCAGTATACTGTATATAGCCTAACATCCTCTAATATTCCAGTATACTGTATATAACCTTATATCCTCTGATATTCCAGTATACTGTATATAGCCTTATATCCTCTGATATTCCAGTATACTGTATATATCCTTATATGCTCTGATATTCCAGTATACTGTATATAGCCTTATATCCTCTGATATTCCAGTGTACTGTATATAACCTTATATCCTCTGATATTCCAGTATACTGTATATAGCCTAACATCCTCTGATATTCCAGTATACTGTATATAACCTTATATCCTCTGATATTCCAGTATACTGTATATAGCCTTATATCCTCTGATATTCCAGTATACTGTATATAGCCTTATGTCCTCTGATATCCCAGTATACTGTATATAGCCTAACATCCTCTGATATTCCAGTATACTGTATATAGCCTTATGTCCTCTGATATTCCAGTATACTGTATATAGCCTTATGTCCTCTGATATTCCAGTATACTGTATATAGCCTAACATCCTCTGATATTCCAGTATACTGTATATAGCCTTATGTCCTCTGATATTCCAATATACTGTATATAGCCTTATGTCCTCTGATAATCCAGTATACTGTATATAGCCTAACATCCTCTAATATTCCAGTATACTGTATATAACCTTATATCCTCTGATATTCCAGTATACTGTATATAGCCTTATATCCTCTGATATTCCAGTATACTGTATATATCCTTATATGCTCTGATATTCCAGTATACTGTATATAGCCTTATATCCTCTGATATTCCAGTATACTGTATATAGCCTAACATCCTCTGATATTCCAGTATACTGTATATAACCTTATATCCTCTGATATTCCAGTATACTGTATATAGCCTTATATCCTCTGATATTCCAGTATACTGTATATAGCCTTATGTCCTCTGATATCCCAGTATACTGTATATAGCCTAACATCCTCTGATATTCCAGTATACTGTATATAGCCTTATGTCCTCTGATATTCCAGTATACTGTATATAGCCTTATGTCCTCTGATATTCCAGTATACTGTATATAGCCTAACATCCTCTGATATTCCAATATACTGTATATAGCCTTATGTCCTCTGATATTCCAGTATACTGTATATTGCCTAACATCCTCTGATATTCCAATATACTGTATATAGCCTTATTTTCCTCTGATATTCCAGTATACTGTATATAGCCTAACATCCTCTGATATTCCAGTATACTGTATATAGCCTTATGTCCTCTGATATTCCAGTATACTGTATATAGCCTTATATCATCTGATATTCCAGTATACTGTATATAGCCTTATATCCTCTGATATTCCAGTATACTGTATATAGCCTAACATCCTCTGATATTCCAGTATACTGTATATAGCCTTATCTCCTCTGATATTCCAGTATACTGTATATAGCCGTATATCCTCTGATATTCCAGTATACTGTATATAGCCTAACATCCTCTGATATTCCAGTATACTGTATATAGCCTTATGTCCTCTGATATTCCAATATACTGTATATAGCCTTATGTCCTCTGATAATCCAGTATACTGTATATAGCCTAACATCCTCTAATATTCCAGTATACTGTATATAACCTTATATCCTCTGATATTCCAGTATACTGTATATAGCCTTATATCCTCTGATATTCCAGTATACTGTATATATCCTTATATGCTCTGATATTCCAGTATACTGTATATAGCCTTATATCCTCTGATATTCCAGTGTACTGTATATAACCTTATATCCTCTGATATTCCAGTATACTGTATATAGCCTAACATCCTCTGATATTCCAGTATACTGTATATAACCTTATATCCTCTGATATTCCAGTATACTGTATATAGCCTTATATCCTCTGATATTCCAGTATACTGTATATAGCCTTATGTCCTCTGATATCCCAGTATACTGTATATAGCCTAACATCCTCTGATATTCCAGTATACTGTATATAGCCTTATGTCCTCTGATATTCCAGTATACTGTATATAGCCTTATGTCCTCTGATATTCCAGTATACTGTATATAGCCTAACATCCTCTGATATTCCAATATACTGTATATAGCCTTATGTCCTCTGATATTCCAGTATACTGTATATAGCCTAACATCCTCTGATATTCCAATATACTGTATATAGCCTTATTTTCCTCTGATATTCCAGTATACTGTATATAGCCTAACATCCTCTGATATTCCAGTATACTGTATATAACCTTATATCCTCTGATATTCCAGTATACTGTATATAGCCTTATATCCTCTGATATTCCAGTATACTGTATATAGCCGTATATCCTCTGATATTCCAGTATACTGTATATAGCCTAACATCCTCTGATATTCCAGTATACTGTATATATCCTTATATGCTCTGATATTCCAGTATACTGTATATAGCCTTATATCCTCTGATATTCCAGTGTACTGTATATAACCTTATATCCTCTGATATTCCAGTATACTGTATATAGCCTAACATCCTCTGATATTCCAGTATACTGTATATAACCTTATATCCTCTGATATTCCAGTATACTGTATATAGCCTTATATCCTCTGATATTCCAGTATACTGTATATAGCCTTATGTCCTCTGATATCCCAGTATACTGTATATAGCCTAACATCCTCTGATATTCCAGTATACTGTATATAGCCTTATGTCCTCTGATATTCCAGTATACTGTATATAGCCTTATGTCCTCTGATATTCCAGTATACTGTATATAGCCTAACATCCTCTGATATTCCAATATACTGTATATAGCCTTATGTCCTCTGATATTCCAGTATACTCTATATAGCCTAACATCCTCTGATATTCCAATATACTGTATATAGCCTTATTTTCCTCTGATATTCCAGTATACTGTATATAGCCTTATATCCTCTGATATTCCAGTATACTGTATATAGCCTAACATCCTCTGATATTCCAGTATACTGTATATAGCCTTATGTCCTCTGATATTCCAGTATACTGTATATAGCCTTATATCCTCTGATATTCCAGTATACTGTATATAGCCTAACATCCTCTGATATTCCAGTATACTGTATATAGCCTTATGTCCTCTGATATTCCAGTATACTGTATATAGCCGTATATCCTCTGATATTCCAGTATACTGTATATAGCCTAACATCCTCTGATATTCCAGTATACTGTATATAGCCTTATGTCCTCTGATATTCCAGTATACTGTATATAGCCTTATGTCCTCTGATATTCCAGTATACTGTATATAGCCTAACATCCTCTGATATTCCAATATACTGTATATAGCCTTATGTCCTCTGATAATCCAGTATACTGTATATAGCCTAACATCCTCTAATATTCCAGTATACTGTATATAACCTTATGTCCTCTGATATTCCAGTATACTGTATATAGCCTTATATCCTCTGATATTCCAGTATACTGTATATAACCTTATATCCTCTGATATTCCAGTATACTGTATATAGCCTAACATCCTCTGATATTCCAGTATACTGTATATAACCTTATATCCTCTGATATTCCAGTATACTGTATATAGCCTTATATCCTCTGATATTCCAGTATACTGTGTATAGCCTTATATCCTCTGATATTCCAGTATACTGTATATAGCCTTATATCCTCTGATATTCCAGTATACTGTATATAGCCTTATATCCTCTGATATTCCAGTATACTGTATATAGCCTCATGTCCTCTGATATTCCAGTATACTGTATATAGCCTTATATCCTCTGATATTCCAGTATACTGTATATAACCTTATATCCTCTGATATTCCAGTATACTGTATATAGCCTTATATCCTCTGATATTCCAGTATACTGTATATAGCCTTATATCCCCTGATATTCCAGTATACTGTACATAGCCTTATATCCTCTTATATTCCAGTGTACTGTATATAGCCTTATATCCTGTGATATTCCAGTATACTGTATATAGCCTTATGTCCTCTGATATTCCAGTATACTGTATATAGCCTTATATCAGGGGTGTCAAAGTCAAATGGACGGAGGGCCAAATAAAAAAATCAGCTACAAGACGAGGGCCGGACTGTTCGAATGTTCATTGAAAAAATTTTAAATGACGCATATAGTCTAGTGAACCTAATTGAACCTACTGAAAACCTAACAAATATATTACAATATGATCAGATAAATAAAGCAATATTTTCTTATGGCTCTGTCAGTAATCTTTAATTTTCAACAGACACAAAAGACAAATTTCCTTTATATAAATATCCCCATAACATGAACATTAAATGAAAGAAACCGGTATTCAAGGCACCATCAGTAGACTATATTTTCTATTTTAGCAAAAGTGGGCTAAATTTACTTCAAAGAAAAAACAATAATAGCAATTTTCTATCATCCACTCAACTGAAATATTTTTAAAATATAATTGGATTGAAATACAAAAAAATAAAGTGCAAAAATCTATTAATCAAAAACAACACTTTGTTTAAGGAGAAGTAACATGCAGTGAAAACAAATATTAAATTTTAACTTTTAAACTTGAACTGAGTAAAAACTCTAAATATGTGATTGCACAGTAATGTTCACTTGTTTGAGGTTGAGGGTGATACTTGGTGGTGTCCCATCTTTTCCACAAGTTCATCAATGTTCGGGTAAGGCTCTGAGCTGAAGAAATCCTCAGAATTGAGTGGAGGTGTTCAGCAGTAAGTCGACTTCTGTGTGATGTTTTGTTCAGGTTCATCAAAGAAAACAGTTGTTCACACAGGTATGTGCTGCCAAACATAGACAACGTTTGAGCAGCCTGGATGCGCAGCTGGGGCATTGTGCCGGGAGGAAACGGGCTCTCCGCAGCACCCACTGCCGCATATTTTGCCCTCAGTGCATCATTGCATTGAGGTCAATCAACTCCATTTGGAGGTTTGGTGGTGAGCTTTCCACGTCAACAGCAAATGGGTTACCGAGCAGTTCCAACCTGCTTTTTTGTGCTTCAAAGTCAGCAAATCGGCGTCGAAAGTCAGCGGCAAGCATACCTATTTTATCAGCCAACTGTGTGCCTCTGGTAGAGAGCTTCTTTCATGGTCTGGCAGCTGGGAAAGTGGCTCAAATTTTCTTTCCGCATCTGCGTCTCCCACAGAGTCAGTTTGGTTTTAAATGCCTTCACTGTACTGTACATATCAGAGATGACACGATCCCGACCTGCAGCTGCAAGTTTATTGCATTCAGATGACTCGTAATGTCACACAGAAAAGCCATTTCACACAGAAACATTTCGTCTCGGAGTTGTGTTGTGTCTTTCCCTTTGCTGTCCAAGAACAGACAAATCTCCTCACGAAGCTCGAAACATCTTTGAAGCACCTTTCCTGGCTTAGCCATCGCACCTCTGTGTGATAAGGCAAATCACCATGCTCCGTTTCTAACTCCGTCAGAAATGCCTTGAACTGGCGGTGATTCAAACCTTTGGCTCTGATAAAGTTAACTGTGCGCGTGATGATGCTCATTACATGCTCCATTTTCAAGGCTTTACCGCACAACGCTTCCTGGTGTATGATACAATGATAAGCTGTCAGCTCACCTGTCGCGTTTTCCTCTTGCATCTTTCCCGTATCTTCGCCACCAGTCCGCTCCTGTGTCCACACATCGCAGGTGCTCCGTCGGTTGTCAAACCCACGAGTTTTTCCCAAGGCAGCTCCATCTCATTTACACATCTTGACACCTCTTCATACAAATCATGCCCCGTAGTTGTGCCATGCATAGGACGTAAAGCCAAAAACTCCTCTGTCACGCTTAGGTTGGAGTCCACTCCGTATGAAAATTGACAACTGGGCAATGTCAGAAATGTCGGTGCTCTCATCCACAGCCAAGGAATATGCAATAAAATCTTTTCCCTTTTTCACAAGCTGCTCTTTTAGATTGATGGACAACTGGTCTACTCTCTCGGCAATGGTGTTTCTGCTCAGACTCACATTTAAAAAGAGTTGCCTTTTTCTGGGCAAACTCGTCACAAACTTTAATCATGCAGTTTTTGATGAAATCCCCCTCCGTAAATGGCCGGGCTGATTTAGCGATCTCTTCTGCCAAAATAAAACTGGCCTTGACAGCAGCCTGGCCTTGTGATTTGGCTTTTTTGAACAGAGCCTGTCGAGATTTGAGGCCTGTTTTAATTCCTCTGCCTTTTGTAGCCTTTGTTCCATGTCCATATTCTTGTTTTTGTCCGCGTGTTTCGTTTCATAATGTCGTCTCAGATTATACTCTTTCAGTACCGCCACACTTTCTCCACACAGAAGACACAGGTTTTCCAGCTACCTTCGTGAACATATACTCCGACTCCCACCTTGTTTGAAACCCCGGTTCTCAGTATCCACCTTCCGTTTTGCCATTTTTGATGGGTATCTGAAAGTTAATTTTACTGTGATGCTGACGACTGCTGTGCCAATAAATATTGAAATGAAGCAGCCTACTGCTATCGTCTTACCTTTGCATTGTGGGAAATGTAGTATTGGTGCGTGTAAAAGATCTGCGGGCTGCCGGCTTGTGGGCCGGTTCTAATAATAAATCAAGATCATCCCAGGGGCCGTAAAACCTTCTTGATATGTGGCCAGCGGCCTTGACTCTGACATATGTGCCTTATATCCTCTGATATTCCAGTATACTGTATATAGCCTTATATCCTCTGATATTCCAGTATACTGTACATAGCCTTATATCCTCTTATATTCCAGTGTACTGTATATAGCCTTATATCCTGTGATATTCCAGTATACTGTATACAGCCTTATGTCCTCTGATATTCCAGTATACTGTATATAGCCTTATATCCTCTGATATTCCAATATACTGTATATAGCCTTATATCCTCTGATATGTTACTGCTTTGCTGTTAGAGTGCATGTTACAGGAGATAAAGGAAATTTGTGTTCGAGTTTGTGGAGTTATCATTCTGTCATGTGACTGCACATACTGTATAAAGGACTTTAAGGCAAGTTACTTTGGCCCTATATGTGTGTGTGTGTGGTTGCCGTGGGAGCGAGGCTGGTAATGGAGGGATTCTGAAGTGGTAATGATGGAGCTGTCTGAATAAATAGGCGTGAGAGAGACATAGAAAGAGATTTAGCAATGGGTCCTCAGATCCTAAAAAAGTTTTTCCAGCTGCACCATCGAGAGCATCCTGACGGGTTGCATCACTGCCTGGTATGGTACTGCTCGGCCTCCGA
Organism: Oncorhynchus nerka; assembly: GCF_034236695.1. NCBI lineage: Eukaryota > Metazoa > Chordata > Actinopteri > Salmoniformes > Salmonidae > Oncorhynchus > Oncorhynchus nerka. The sequence goes on along the minus strand of NC_088401.1, from coordinate 79,432,591 downwards.
CCGCAAGGCACTACAGAGGCTAGTGCGTACGGCCCTAAATAGTTTCTACCCCCAAACCAATAGACTCCTAAACAGCTGATGAAATGGCTACCTAGACTGCTTGCATTGTCTTTGTCTCTCTCTGTGTCTCTCTCTGTGTCTCTCTCTCTCTCTCTGTCTATATCAAATTTGATTTGGGGAGATGTAGAGGTAGAGGGAGGGGAGAGGTAGAGACAGAGCTGCATTTCCTATTACACTGTGACAAATACTCAGACCTAAGAGAATAGTTTTTTCCCAAAATTATAATTCAATACAAAGAATTTGAAACTATAAAAGATTAAGAAAAAATCAAATATTTATTGGGTGAAAAGCCAAAATGTGCAGTTTTGGCAGCCAAATATGTGTCCTCCTGCCACAACCTGAGGGACAGCCAGTGAAAAGTGCAAAGTAATGTCGATAATATTTCACATCTTGTTTTGTTTTGTCTTTCATACCATGTCATGTGTCTTCTCAGTCATGTTAACACTGGTCCACTACCATTGCTTTTATGTATTGTTGTTCTCATTAATATTGTTGTTGTAGTTGTTGTTAATGGTAATCCCATGTCCACTACTACTATTATTATTGCTGTTGGTCCCACCATTTATTTATATATAAATATATATATATTTGATATATAAATATATATTTTTTATTTTATTTTTATTTTTCGATATGTATACCTTGACAATTTAAGTAATAATGAACTTGCCATGTCAATAAAGTCAATTGAATTGAGAGAGAGAGAGAGAGAGGGAGGTTAGCAGAATGTAGCTCTTTTCTCTGCTTTTCCATTCCCATCATTAAAACCTGCTCTCTAATCCTGCAGATACTTTAATCTCCAAATTCTGCATCCCCCTCCCCTCGTACATGTGCTTGCCTTCTCTCTCTCTCTCTCTCTCTCTCTCTCTCTCTCTCTCTCTCTCTCTCTCTCCCATGCACTGCCTCTCTCTGTTTCTCCTCTCTCTCTCATTCTCCATCTTCTTATTTCTTTCCTCTCCTCTCTGTCTCCCTCTATTCGCCCTCTCCCTCCCATCTCTCTCTCATCCTCTCTTTGTCTGACTCCCCCCCCACTCTCTCTCTCTCTCTCCATCCCTTTCTCCGCCTCATATTCAGTGATTCTCTCTCTGAGTAGTAGTGTGTCCCCTGCTGGTTGTAGTTAGGTCCTCTGGCTACAGCTTGCTCTGCCAAATCAGTGTTACAGTTAAATAACTTACATTTGTTTAGGGAACATCCGTGTGGTGTGCATCTAGAACACGTTTGCAGAAAGCACCGGCTGCCCTGGTTTCTGGGTTCTCTACAAATGTGGATTAAGTCAGAATCCTCTGTGTTTTGCATCTGTGTGCGTGCCTGTTCCAATTTCACAGATACATGCATGTAAACACATGCACAAACACACACACACACACACACACACACACACACACATAAGCACGTATGCAAGGAATCATGTGCGTGCACACACACACATAGTTGGAAGTCTTCAGGCCTTTGATGAGTACTGGTAATAATGAGGAACATCATAAAGTAGCACCAGAGAGAGTGCAATTAGTGAAACTGGGTTTAGGTCAGAACAGGATGGTTAAATAGACCAAGGAGGAGGAAGACCCCTCATTAAAAACTACTGGTGTGATGATTGCTCAGCCCTTGTTCTGAAAAGGTGGGTTTGTCAGACAAATTGAACATGAATGACTGAACTTCTCTGTCCTCATTTTCTGAGTAATGTATTACCAGGTCAAGTCTTCAAGAAAAAGGCATGGCCCTACCTGGCCCAACCTGGGCCTACCTGGGTCTACGTGGGCCTACCTGGGCCTACCTGGGCTCGTATTCATGATGGATATCAGATTGGGAGTGTTGATCCATGATCAGTTTATGCTGTAGGTAGATCATCATGCTAACCATTAGCTAACCAGCTAATTAGCTATAAGATATTTAGTCATTGTTAGCCACTGCTAGCGGCCTTTACCTTCTGCACAGGTACCAGCCTTTTTTTAATAAAAAAAAATTATATGTATATTATTTTTTGCCTGGATAACACTTGCCAGCCTACCAGTAACGGACTGTCTCTCCACTACAACGCCGGCTTCCTGCCGTAATCCCTGGACCATTCTCCTGATCTTCACAGCTAGCTAGCACCCACCGAGTTACCCAGTACCAAAGCTATCCCTGAGGCCCACCTCCCGGCCTACTCAGTTGTTCACCCGGACTCCACCCAAACACGGCTAGAACACACTACTCCACCGGATCCTTGCCGTAAGCTCTGGACCGGATCACCACTGCTACCGAGAGGCTATGGTGGCTAATGCCTCTGCCTCGGAGCTAGCACCAGTTAGTCGTGAGCCAGGCGCATCTCCCGGATAGAAAACTAAATTACTACAACTACAATACCTCTTTCACTTAGATCCTTAGTCGACACGGCGCCCCGCAGCACCACCACGACAGGTCTGCCGACAAATACTCCACCCGCTGTGCCTTCAACTGGCCTCCATCGGAGCAGACACTTCTACTAGCCCCGGGCTACTAACTTTAAATGCCGCGTCACCCACGTGCTAATGTAGTAACGACTATTCCGCAGCTCCCCTGTCCATTCTATTGCTGCCCCCTGGACCCTATGATCACTTGGCTACATAGCTGAGGCCCGCTGGACTGTCCATTAATCACGGTACTCCATTCTGTTAATATTATTTTTTGTATTTTTGTTTTGTTTTGTTTATCTGCCGGCCCCAGCCGCAAACTCAGGCTGTGTGTAGTTAACCAACCCTCTGCCCATTCATTGCCATTTTACCTGTTGTTGTTTTAGCTGATTAGCTGTTGTTGTCTTAGCTAGCTCTCCAAATCAACACCTGTGTTTACTTTATGCCTCGCTGTATGTCTCTCTCATATGTCAATATGCCTTGTATACTGTTGTTTAGGTTAGTTATCATTGTTTTAGTTTACAATGGAGCCCCTAGTTCCCCTCATAATACCCCTGATACCTCCTTTGTCCCACCTCCCACACATGCGGTGACCTCACCCATTATAACCAGCTTATCCAGAGATACAACCTTATAATCACTCAGTGCCTGCGCTTACCCCTGCTGTACCCGCACCCCACTATACCCCTGTCTGCACATTATGCCCTGAATCTATTATTCACGCCCAGAAATCTGCTCCTTTTATTCTTTGTCCCCAATGCTCTAGGCGACCAGTTTTGATAGCCCTCATCCTACTCCTCCTCTGTTCCTCGGGTGATGTGGAGGTAAACCCAGGCCCTGCATGTCCCCAGGCACCCTCATCTGTGATCGAAAAAACCTTGGTTTCATGCATGTTAACATCAGAAGCCTCCTCCCTAAGCTTGTTTTACTCACTGCTTTAGCACACTCCGCCAACCCTGATGTCCTTGCCGTGTCTGAATCCTGGCTTAGGAAGGCCACCAACTATTCTGAGATTTCCATACCCAACTACAACATTTTCTGTGAAGATATAACTGCCAACGAGGGAGGAGTTGCAATCTACTGCAGAGAGAGCCTGCAAAGTTCTGTCATACTTTCCAGGTCTATACCCAAACAGTTTGAACTTCTAATTTAAAAAATGTACCTCTCCAGAAACAAGTCTCTCACTGTTGCCGTCTGCTATCGACCCCCCTCTGCTCCCAGCTGTGCCCTGGACACCATTTGTGAATTGATCGCCCCCCATCTAGCTTCAGAGTTCGTTCTGTTAGGTGACCTAAACTGGGATATGCTTAACACCCCGGCAATCCTACAGATAAAAAATAAATAAACAGAATGGAGTGCCGTGATTAATGGACAGTCCAGCAGGCATCAGCCATGTAGCCAAGTGATCATAGTGTCCAAAGGGCAGCAATAGATGGAACAGGGGAGCCGCCACTACGCTAGCACTCGAGCGACACGGCGTTTCAAGTTAGTAGCCCTCCGACGGAGGCCGGTTGAAGGCACAGCGGATGGAGTATTCGTCGGCAGACCAGTCGTGGTGGTGCGGCGGGGAGCCGTGACGACAGAGAATCCAAGCCAGATGGCGAAAGAGGTATTGTAGAATTTAGTTTGCTAGCCGGGAGATGCGCCTGGCTCATGGCTAACTGGTGCTAGCTTCATGGCAGTGGCGTTAGCCACTATAGCCAATCGGTAACAGCGGTGAACCGGTGCCAAGGTCCAGAGTTTACAGCAAGGATCCGGTGGATTATTGGGCTCTAGCCGTGTATGAGTGGGGTTCGGGTGACCAGCTGAGTAGGCTGGGAGGTGGGCCTCAGGGATAGCTTCGGTACTGGTTGCCACGGTGAGTGCAATCTAGCTGTGAGCTAGCTAGCTGCAAGCTGTGACTGTAAACTCTCCTTCCAGACTCATATTAAACATCTCCAATCCAAAATCAAATCTAGAATCGGCTTTCTATTTCCGATGTCATCTATAAAATAGCTTCCAACACTCTACTCAGCAATCTGGATGCAGTCTATCACAGTGCCATCCGTTTTGTTACCAAATCACCTTATACCACCCACCACTGCGACCTGTATGCTCTAGTCGGCTGGCCCTCGCTACATATTCATCGCCAGACCCACTGGCTCCAGGTCATCTATAAGTCTATGCTAGGTAAAGCTCCGCCTTATCTCAGTTCACTGGTTACGATAACAACACCCACCCGTAGCACACGTTCCAGCAGGTATATCTCACAGATCATCCCCAAAGCCAACACCTCATTTGGCCGCCTTTCCTTACAGTTCTCTGCTGCCAGTGACTGGAACGAATTGCAAAACTCGCTGAAGTTGGAGACTTTTATTTCCCTCACCAACTTTAAACATCAACTATCTGAGCAGCTAACCGATCGCTGCAGCTGTACATAGTCCATCTGTACATAGCCCACACAATCTACCTACCTCATCCCCATACTGTTTTTATTTGATTTACTTTTCTGCTCTTTTGCACACCAGTATCTCTACTTGCACATCATCATCTGCTCATTTATCACTCCAGTGTTAATCTGCTAAATTGTAATTATTTGCTCCTATGGCCTATTTATTGCCTACCTCCTCATGCCTTTTGCACACACTGTATATAGACTTTCTTTTTTCTACTGTGTCATTGACTTGTTTGTGTTATTGGCTTGTTTATTGTTTACTCCATGTGTAACTCTGTGTTGTTGTCTGTGCCACACTGCTTTGCTTTATTCTTGGCCAGGTCGCAGTTGTAAATGAGAACTTGTTCTCAACTAGCCTACCTGGTTAAATAAAGGTGAAATAAAAATCAAATCAAATCAAATCATGGATAGACAGGAGGACCTGCTATTGCTTTATGAATACTGGCCCAGAATCAATGTGATGGGAAACCTTGGACAAGTTATGCCTCAGATCTCTAATATATGTCATCATTTTTAGAGCTTTCGTTCCAGTTGTAATTGGATTCCCTATATAGTGCACTACACCCTTCAGCCATCAGATTTGCCACCAATGCTCTTTACAGGACACATCACAGCACTCTATACTCTTCTGTAAACTGGTCATCTCTGTATACCCGACACAAGACGCACTGGTTGATGCTTATTTATAAAATCCTCTTCACCCTATCTGAGAAATCTACTGCAGCCCTCATCCTCCTCATACAACACCCGTTCACTCCCTCCTATCTGAGAAATCTACTGCAGCCCTCATCCTCCTCATACAACACCCGTTCACTCCCTCCTATCTGAGAAATCTACTGCAGCCCTCATCCTCCACATACAACACCCGTTCACTCCCTCCTATCTGAGAAATCTACTGCAGCCCTCATCCTCCTCATACAACACCCGTTCACTCCCTCCTATCTGATAAATCTACTGCAGCCCTCATCCTCCACATACAACACCCGTTTACTCCCTCCTATCTGAGAAATCTACTGCAGCCCTCATCCTCCTCATACAACACCCGTTCACTCCCTCCTATCTGATAAATCTACTGCAGCCCTCATCCTCCACATACAACACCCGTTCACTCCCTCCTATCTGAGAAATCTACTGCAGCCCTCATCCTCCACATACAACACCCGTTCACTCCCTCCTATCTGATAAATCTACTGCAGCCCTCATCCTCCACATACAACACCCGTTCACTCCCTCCTATCTGAGAAATCTACTGCAGCCCTCATCCTCCACATACAACACCCGTTCTGCCAGTCACAGCCAGCGACTGGAATGAGCGGCAACAAACACTCAAACTGGACAGTTTTATCTCAATCTCTTCATTCAAATACTCAATCATGGACACTCTTACTGACAGTTGTGGCTGCTTAGTGTGATCTATTGTTGTCTCTACCTTCTTGCCCTTTGTGCTGTTGTCTGTGCCCAACAATGTTTTTACCCTGTTTTGTGCTGCTGCCATGTTGTGTTGCTACCATGCTGTGTTGCTACCATGCTGTGTTGCTACCATGCTGTGTTGCCATGTGTTACTGCCCTTCTATGTTGTTGTCTTAGGTCTCTCTTTATGTAGTGTTGTGTTGCTACCATGCTGTGTTGCCATGTATTGCTGCCCTTCTAAGTTGTTGTCTTTAGGTCTCTCTTTATGTAGTGTTGTGTTGCTACCATGCTGTGTTGCCATATATTACTGCCCTTCTATGTTGTTGTCTTTAGGTCTCTCTTTATGTAGTGTTGTGTTGCTACCATGCTGTGTTGCCATGTATTACTGCCCTTCTATGTTGTTGTCTTAGGTCTCTCGTTATGTAGTGTTGTGTTGCTACCATGCTGTGTTGCCATGTATTACTGCCCTTCTATGTTGTTGTCTTAGGTCTCTCGTTATGTAGTGTTGTGTTGCTACCATGCTGTGTTGCCATGTATTACTGCCCTTCTATGTTGTTGTCTTAGGTCTCTCTTTATGTAGTGTTGTGTTGCTACCATGCTGTGTTGCCATGTATTACTGCCCTTCTATGTTGTTGTCTTAGGTCTCTCTTTATGTAGTGTTGTGTTGCTACCATGCTGTGTTGCCATGTATTACTGCCCTTCTAAGTTGTTGTCTTTAGGTCTCTCTTTATGTAGTGTTGTGTTGCTACCATGCTGTGTTGCCATGTATTACTGCCCTTATATGTTGTTGTCTTAGGTCTCTCTTTATGTAGTGTTGTGTTGCTACCATGCTGTGTTGCCATGTATTACTGCCCTTCTAAGTTGTTGTCTTTAGGTCTCTCTTTATGTAGTGTTGTGTTGCTACCATGCTGTGTTGCCATGTATTACTGCCCTTCTATGTTGTTGTCTTTAGGTCTCTCTTTATGTAGTGTTGTGTTGCTACCATGCTGTGTTGCCATGTATTACTGCCCTTCTATGTTGTTGTCTTTAGGTCTCTCTTTATGTAGTGTTGTGTTGCCATGTATTACTGCCCTTCTATGTTGTTGTCTTTAGGTCTCTCTTTATGTAGTGTTGTGTTGTGTGATGTGTTGCCATGTATTACTGCCCTTCTATGTTGTTGTCTTTAGGTCTCTCTTTATGTAGTGTTGTGTTGTGTGATGTGTTGCCATGTATTACTGCCCTTCTATGTTGGTGTCTTTAGGTCTCTCTTTATGTAGTGTTGTGTTGTGTGATGTGTTGCCATGTATTACTGCCCTTCTATGTTGTTTTCTTTAGGTCTCTCTTTATGTAGTGTTGTGTTGTGTGATGTGTTGCCATGTATTACTGCCCTTCTATGTTGTTGTCTTTAGGTCTCTCTTTATGTAGTGTTGTGTTGTGTGATGTGTTGCCATGTATTACTGCCCTTCTATGTTGTTTTCTTTAGGTCTCTCTTTATGTAGTGTTGTGTTGTGTGATGTGTTGCCATGTATTACTGCCCTTCTATGTTGTTGTCTTTAGGTCTCTCTTTATGTAGTGTTGTGTTGTGTGATGTGTTGCCATGTATTACTGCCCTTCTATGTTGTTGTCTTTAGGTCTCTCTTTATGTAGTGTTGTGTTGTGTGATGTGTTGCCATGTATTACTGCCCTTCTATGTTGTTGTCTTTAGGTCTCTCTTTATGTAGTGTTGTGTTGCCATGTATTACTGCCCTTCTATGTTGTTGTCTTTAGGTCTCTCTTTATGTAGTGTTGTGTTGCCATGTATTACTGCCCTTCTATGTTGTTGTCTTTAGGTCTCTCTTTATGTAGTGTTGTGTTGTGTGATGTGTTGCCATGTATTACTGCCCTTCTATGTTGTTGTCTTTAGGTCTCTCTTTATGTAGTGTTGTGTTGTGTGATGTGTTGCCATGTATTACTGCCCTTCTATGTTGTTGTCTTTAGGTCTCTCTTTATGTAGTGTTGTGTTGCCATGTATTACTGCCCTTCTATGTTGTTGTCTTTAGGTCTCTCTTTATGTAGTGTTGTGTTGCCATGTATTACTGCCCTTCTATGTTGTTGTCTTTAGGTCTCTCTTTATGTAGTGTTGTGTTGTGTGATGTGTTGCCATGTATTACTGCCCTTCTATGTTGTTGTCTTTAGGTCTCTCTTTATGTAGTGTTGTGTTGTGTGATGTGTTGCCATGTATTACTGCCCTTCTATGTTGTTGTCTTTAGGTCTCTCTTTATGTAGTGTTGTGTTGCCATGTATTACTGCCCTTCTATGTTGTTGTCTTTAGGTCTCTCTTTATGTAGTGTTGTGTTGCCATGTATTACTGCCCTTCTATGTTGTTGTCTTTAGGTCTCTCTTTATGTAGTGTTGTGTTGCCATGTATTACTGCCCTTCTATGTTGTTGTCTTTAGGTCTCTCTTTATGTAGTGTTGTGTTGTGTGATGTGTTGCCATGTATTACTGCCCTTCTAAGTTGTTGTCTTTAGGTCTCTCTTTATGTAGTGTTGTGTTGCCATGTATTACTGCCCTTCTATGTTGTTGTCTTTAGGTCTCTCTTTATGTAGTGTTGTGTGATGTGTTGCCATGTATTACTGCCCTTCTATGTTGTTGTCTTTAGGTCTCTCTTTATGTAGTGTTGTGTTGTGTGATGTGTTGCCATGTATTACTGCCCTTCTATGTTGTTGTCTTTAGGTCTCTCTTTATGTAGTGTTGTGTTGTGTGTTGTGTTGCCATGTATTACTGCCCTTCTAAGTTGTTGTCTTTAGGTCTCTCTTTATGTAGTGTTGTGTTGCCATGTATTACTGCCCTTCTATGTTGTTGTCTTTAGGTCTCTCTTTATGTAGTGTTGTGTTGCCATGTATTACTGCCCTTCTATGTTGTTGTCTTTAGGTCTCTCTTTATGTAGTGTTGTGTTGTGTGATGTGTTGCCATGTATTACTGCCCTTCTATGTTGTTGTCTTAGGTCTCTCTTTATGTAGTGTTGTGTTGTGTGATGTGTTGCCATGTATTACTGCCCTTCTATGTTGTTGTCTTTAGGTCTCTCTTTATGTAGTGTTGTGTTGCCATGTATTACTGCCCTTCTATGTTGTTGTCTTTAGGTCTCTCTTTATGTAGTGTTGTGTTGTGTGATGTGTTGCCATGTATTACTGCCCTTCTATGTTGTTGTCTTTAGGTCTCTCTTTATGTAGTGTTGTGTTGTGTGTTGTGTTGCCATGTATTACTGCCCTTCTATGTTGTTGTCTTTAGGTCTCTCTTTATGTAGTGTTGTGTTGTGTGTTGTGTTGCCATGTATTACTGCCCTTCTATGTTGTTGTCTTTAGGTCTCTCTTTATGTAGTGTTGTGTTGTGTGATGTGTTGCCATGTATTACTGCCCTTCTATGTTGTTGTCTTTAGGTCTCTCTTTATGTAGTGTTGTGTTGTGTGATGTGTTGCCATGTATTACTGCCCTTCTATGTTGTTGTCTTTAGGTCTCTCTTTATGTAGTGTTGTGTTGTGTGATGTGTTGCCATGTATTACTGCCCTTCTATGTTGTTGTCTTTAGGTCTCTCTTTATGTAGTGTTGTGTTGTGTGATGTGTTGCCATGTATTACTGCCCTTCTATGTTGTTGTCTTTAGGTCTCTCTTTATGTAGTGTTGTGTTGCCATGTATTACTGCCCTTCTATGTTGTTGTCTTTAGGTCTCTCTTTATGTAGTGTTGTGTTGTGTGATGTGTTGCCATGTATTACTGCCCTTCTATGTTGTTGTCTTTAGGTCTCTCTTTATGTAGTGTTGTGTTGCCATGTATTACTGCCCTTCTATGTTGTTGTCTTTAGGTCTCTCTTCATGTTGTGTTGTGTTGCCATGTATTACTGCCCTTCTATGTTGTTGTCTTTAGGTCTCTCTTTATGTAGTGTTGTGTTGCCATGTATTACTGCCCTTCTATGTTGTTGTCTTTAGGTCTCTCTTCATGTTGTGTTGTGTTGCCATGTATTACTGCCCTTCTATGTTGTTGTCTTTAGGTCTCTCTTTATGTAGTGTTGTGTTGTGTGATGTGTTGCCATGTATTACTGCCCTTCTATGTTGTTGTCTTTAGGTCTCTCTTTATGTGTAGTGTTGTGTTGTGTGATGTGTTGCCATGTATTACTGCCCTTCTATGTTGTTGTCTTTAGGTCTCTCTTTATGTAGTGTTGTGTTGTGTGATGTGTTGCCATGTATTACTGCCCTTCTATGTTGTTGTCTTTAGGTCTCTCTTTATGTAGTGTTGTGTTGTGTGATGTGTTGCCATGTATTACTGCCCTTCTATGTTGTTGTCTTTAGGTCTCTCTTTATGTAGTGTTGTGATGTGTTGCCATGTATTACTGCCCTTCTATGTTGTTGTCTTTAGGTCTCTCTTTATGTAGTGTTGTGTTGTGTGATGTGTTGCCATGTATTACTGCCCTTCTATGTTGTTGTCTTTAGGTCTCTCTTTATGTAGTGTTGTGTTGTGTGATGTGTTGCCATGTATTACTGCCCTTCTATGTTGTTGTCTTTAGGTCTCTCTTTATGTAGTGTTGTGTTGTGTGATGTGTTGCCATGTATTACTGCCCTTCTATGTTGTTGTCTTTAGGTCTCTCTTTATGTAGTGTTGTGTTGTGTGATGTGTTGCCATGTATTACTGCCCTTCTATGTTGTTGTCTTTAGGTCTCTCTTTATGTAGTGTTGTGTTGTGTGATGTGTTGCCATGTATTACTGCCCTTCTATGTTGTTGTCTTTAGGTCTCTCTTTATGTAGTGTTGTGTTGTGTGATGTGTTGCCATGTATTACTGCCCTTCTATGTTGTTGTCTTTAGGTCTCTCTTTATGTAGTGTTGTGTTGCCATGTATTACTGCCCTTCTATGTTGTTGTCTTTAGGTCTCTCTTTATGTAGTGTTGTGTTGTGTGATGTGTTGCCATGTATTACTGCCCTTCTATGTTGTTGTCTTTAGGTCTCTCTTTATGTAGTGTTGTGTTGCCATGTATTACTGCCCTTCTATGTTGTTGTCTTTAGGTCTCTCTTTATGTAGTGTTGTGTTGCCATGTATTACTGCCCTTCTATGTTGTTGTCTTTAGGTCTCTCTTTTATGTAGTGTTGTGTTGCCATGTATTACTGCCCTTCTATGTTGTTGTCTTTAGGTCTCTCTTTATGTAGTGTTGTGTTGCCATGTATTACTGCCCTTCTATGTTGTTGTCTTTAGGTCTCTCTTTATGTAGTGTTGTGTTGCCATGTATTACTGCCCTTCTATGTTGTTGTCTTTAGGTCTCTCTTTATGTAGTGTTGTGTTGCCATGTATTACTGCCCTTCTATGTTGTTGTCTTTAGGTCTCTCTTTATGTTGTGTTGTGTTGCCATGTATTACTGCCCTTCTATGTTGTTGTCTTTAGGTCTCTCTTTATGTAGTGTTGTGTTGCCATGTATTACTGCCCTTCTATGTTGTTGTCTTTAGGTCTCTCTTTATGTAGTGTTGTGTTGCCATGTATTACTGCCCTTCTATGTTGTTGTCTTTAGGTCTCTCTTTATGTAGTGTTGTGTTGTGTGATGTGTTGCCATGTATTACTGCCCTTCTATGTTGTTGTCTTTAGGTCTCTCTTTATGTAGTGTTGTGTTGTGTGATGTGTTGCCATGTATTACTGCCCTTCTATGTTGTTGTCTTTAGGTCTCTCTTTATGTAGTGTTGTGTTGCCATGTATTACTGCCCTTCTATGTTGTTGTCTTTAGGTCTCTCTTTATGTAGTGTTGTGTTGTGTGATGTGTTGCCATGTATTACTGCCCTTCTATGTTGTTGTCTTTAGGTCTCTCTTTATGTAGTGTTGTGTTGTGTGATGTGTTGCCATGTATTACTGCCCTTCTATGTTGTTGTCTTTAGGTCTCTCTTTATGTAGTGTTGTGTTGCCATGTATTACTGCCCTTCTATGTTGTTGTCTTTAGGTCTCTCTTTATGTAGTGTTGTGTTGTGTGATGTGTTGCCATGTATTACTGCCCTTCTATGTTGTTGTCTTTAGGTCTCTCTTTATGTAGTGTTGTGTTGTGTGATGTGTTGCCATGTATTACTGCCCTTCTATGTTGTTGTCTTTAGGTCTCTCTTTATGTTGTGTTGTGTTGTGTGATGTGTTGCCATGTATTACTGCCCTTCTATGTTGTTGTCTTTAGGTCTCTCTTTATGTAGTGTTGTGTTGTGTGATGTGTTGCCATGTATTACTGCCCTTCTATGTTGTTGTCTTTAGGTCTCTCTTTATGTAGTGTTGTGTTGTGTGATGTGTTGCCATGTATTACTGCCCTTCTATGTTGTTGTCTTTAGGTCTCTCTTTATGTAGTGTTGTGTTGTGTGATGTGTGTTTTGTCCTGTATTTTTATTGAATGTATTTTTATGTTTAATCCCAGCCCCCGTCTCCACAGGAGGCCTTTTGCCTTTTGGTAGGCCGTCATTTTAATAAGAATTTGTTCTTAAACTGACTTGCCTAGTTAAATAAAGTTTACATTTACAATAAATAAAATGAGAACCCTTTTTGGTTCCAGGTAGAACCTTTTTGGTTCCAGGCAGAACCATTTTGGGTTCCATGTAGAACCCTCTGTGGAAAGGGGTTCTACATGGAACTCAAAATTATTCTACTTGGAACCGAAAGGGTTCTACCTGGAACTCGAACCAACAAGGGTTCTTCAAAGGGTTCTCCTATGGAAGCAGGTTCTCGATAGCACTTTTTTTTTTACCAAAGCCTTATGGGGTCTTTTCAAAAGTAGTGTACTATATAGGGAATAAGGTGCCATTTGGGATGCAGCAATTATCTAGGGACAGATTGTACAGGCACTCAGTCAGGGTAGGGTGCTAAGGGTGAAAGAATTACTCACGTCCCTCCTAGAGAAATGAGATGCTAATATATGTCAGACTAGTCTAACTCAATGTTCCAGTTGCTTTCTCATGGTGATGTTCTGCCATCCACCGTGTCAGCAGTTTCAGCAGGATAACCCTGTTTTAACGAGACAGGATCCTGGACGAGGCCTTGGGTCATTATTCTCAAATGAAAGCTAGATGGCTGAAATACCTTGGTTTTTAATAATGAATAAGAAACATGTTCATCATCCATTCCTCCTCCTCTCTGGGAAAATAGATTCACATTCTCTCTTAAAGGGTAGGTATTGCCTTTGTTGAAAAGTAGACCCCTCCCTCCAGTAGAAAGACAACAAGACCTGGATGACACTCAGAGTCAAAAGACCAGAGAGAGAGAGGCATGAGACAGAATAAATCCCCAGTGTCATAAAATCCTGAGAATCTGAGGCTTTCCTTTTCCATTTGTGAACAGATTGACTCAGATGCACTCTACTGACGTAGCACAGCTTTGGGGCTGGGACTTGGGCCAGCATTCAGACTAATACAAGCCAGTCTGCGTGTGTGTGTTTGACTAATAACAAGCCAGGGCTGAGCGCCAATTATGAAGAAAATGAGCTGATAAGGCACTGATGAACCCAGTTTAGTGATTTCTCTCACAAACATAATTCTCAACTTCAGCCTGCCAGTATAAGATGAAGCATCCTCTGCTGGCTGTTGGTTGGACATTCAGGTCTTGGAAGGATAACAACCAGCCAGGTCTTGGCGGGACAACGGCCAGCCAGGTCTTGGAGGGACAACAGTCAGCCAGGTCTTGGCGGGACAACGGCCAGCCAGGTCTTGGAGGGACAACAGTCAGCCAGGTCTTGGCGGGACAACGGCCAGCCAGGTCTTGGAGGGACAACAGTCAGCCAGGTCTCGGAGAGACAACTCAAACCGCCTGCCAAGATGCAGAGGAGCAGGAGTTAGGGCTGGTGGGAGCAACGGCCTGCTCTCAATGGCCCTGGTCAGAAGTTGTGCAGTGTATAGGGAATAGTGTGTCACTTGAGACTCAGGATCATGACAAAGTGTTCATCTGAAGTGAATCCTTCCACTCAGAGCAAAGAGGATGTTTCTATTCTCTCTAATGCTCCTTGATAGATATCATGACTCATAAGAATAAGAAACACTGCTCTGAATACAAACTTCCACTTAAGTCAAATATTCACTTAGTCACGCATTGATGTCAATGGGACATTGGGACACTGATCTTGGGACACTGATCTTGGATCAGTACCTAAACCCCATTTCGTTAGAATAACCTGTATTAGTCAGACCTGTATTCAAATTCTATTTAAACTCTTAGGTTTATCCTTCCTGGAGTGTTTTTGAATCCAGGTCTGGGTAGCTGGAACTTCTGCCTGCTCAAACAAAAATGGCACAGTTTCCACAGAAAATGTGAACCTTGTGAAAGACACTGCAGTTTGTCTGAGATCTGAGGACAACAGAAAGACGACAGTAAAAGACAGAGAGGTTGTTCTGCCAGAAAGGTATGTTAATTGGTATTGGTGTGTTATCCAGATCACATGTACCGTCCTCCTCCCTTACCTCTCCAATGAAAATCCCATAGGCCTCTACATTATGGACCTGGTACTGTATTTGTATAAAAAACATTATTAAAACTGTTTTTTCAGCATTATCATTAAGAGCAGACTCAAACATTTTCTCAACAAAAACAATGTACTGAGCAAATGTCAAGTTGGCTTTTTAACAAATTACCATACGACAGACCACAAATTCACCCTGCACACCCTAATTGACGAACAAACAAACTAAAACAAAGGCAAAAGTCTTCTCATGCTTTGTTGATTTCAAAAAAGCTTTCTACTCAATTTGGCATGAGGGCCCGCAGTACAAATTCATGGAAAGTGGTGTTGGGGAAAAAACCTACGACATAATAAAATCCATGTAACAAACAACAAGTGTGCGGTTAAAATTGCCAAAAAACTCACGTTTCTTTCCACAGGGTTATGGGGTGAGACAGGGATGCAGCTTAAGCCCCACCCTCTGCAACATATACATCACCAAATTGGCGAGGCACTAGAACAGTCTGCTATGCCATAAAAAGGAAAATTAAATTCGACATTCCAATTAGGATCTGGCAAAAAATACTTGAATCAGTTATAGAACCCATTGTCCTTTATGGTTGTGAGGTCTGGGGTCTGCTCTCCAATCAAGAATTCACAAAATGAGACAAACACTGAATTGAGACTGCATGCAGAATTCTGCAAAAATATCCTCTGTGTACAACGTAGAACACCAAATAGTACATGCAGAGCAGAATTATGCTGATACCCAGTAATTATCAAAATACAGAAAAGAGACGTTAAATTCTACAACCACCTAAAAGGAAGCGATTCCCAAACCTTCTATAAAAAAGCTATCACCTACAGAGAAATGAAAATGAGTCCCCTAAGCAAGCTGGTCCTGAGGCTCGGTTCACAAACGCAAACAGACCCCACAAACTCTCAGGACGGCAAAACAATTAGACCCAACCAAATCATGAGAAAACAAAAAGATAATTACTTGACACATTGGAATTTTTTTTTTAAACAGAGCAAACTAGAATGCTATTTGGCCCTAAACAGAGAGTACACAGTGGCAGAATACCTCAATACTTAAAAATCTAATTTTAATAAACTCCCATATCTATTAGGTGAAATACCACAGTGTGCCATCACAGCAGGAAGATTTGTGACCTGTTGCCACAAGAAAAGGGCAACCAGTGACGAACAAACACCATTGTAAATACAACCTATATTTATGTTAATTTTCCCTTTTGTACTTTAACTATTTGCACATCATTGCAACACTGTATATATACATAATTGAAATGACTTTATTCTTTTGGAACTTTGTGAGTAATGTTCACTGTTAACTTTTTATGGTTTAATTCACTTTTGTTTATTTTCTATTTCACTTGCTTTCGCAATGTAAACATATGTTTCCCATGGCAATAAAGCCCCTTAAATTTAAATGTAAATTGAATTGAGAGATAGAGACATTTTTAAAATAAATAATCATCATCACCGTAGAGGAGACCAGGTCTGGCACCGTTGTGCTTGTACAATTAAAACTCCTTCCTCAGGAGGACAGGCTTTATAATAACCTATTTACAAAAATTAACTTACTGCTCTTCCTGATGAGAGAGAGAGAGAGGGCGAGGGGGGAGAGGGCGAGGGAGAGGGAGAGAGAGAGGGAGGGAGAGAGAGAGAGAGAGAGAGAGAGAGAGAGAGAGAGAGAGAGAGAGAGATAAACACTCAGAGGCCATGCAGTGATTCATTAGGGCAGGCTGAGTGATGATGTCTATGCCCCAGCACAGATGGGAATAATAAGTATGTGAATGTGTTGGTCATGAAGTTGTTATTCAACTGTTCCCATTTTAGCTTATCACAATACCACAATTAGAATTCAATCACAATCACTATTATTCTGTCTTAGGCATGGACAATGGCACAATAATAAACACAAAACCAAACTGGAAATGCTTTTTTCAGGCTTCGTTATTGTGTGTGCATATTTGTGTGTACGTGTGTGCATTTTTGTGTGTGAGTGTGTGTGTGTGTGTGAGTGTGTGTGTGTGTGTACGTGTGTATTTATGTGTGTGCGCGCATGTGTGTGTGTGTGTGTGTGTGTGTGTGTGTGTGTGTGTGTGTGTGTGTGTGTGTGTGTGTGTGTGTGTGTGTGTGTGTGTGTGTGTGTGTGTGGACGAGGCTTTGAAGCTTGTGTTAATATTAATCAGTTGAAACACTTGACATTAATAGACCCAGGGATCACATTTCCTTTTCCTTTATTTTGCATCAGTGAGGTGAAGCTCCTAAGAACTAATATAACACTATTATTGTCTATTAGCCTGATTCTTACGAGAGAGCAGTGCCAACGTCTATTCCAGAACACACTAAAATATTGATCTCGGAAAGGGTGAAAGTGGAATCACAGAACTGAAAGCCCTATTTTCAAATGTTCCTCTGTGGGTAAAAGACTTGCCACTAACATTCCCTACATGGAAACTGTTCTCATATTAGCAAGAATATCAGTCCCATTTTAGTTTATAACCCTCCAGTCTGATATCAGTCATAGTAGTCCTCTGTAGATTATATTATAGATGTCCAGTCTGATATCAGTCATAGTAGTCCTCTGTAGATTATATTATAGATGTCCAGTCTGATATCAGTCATAGTAGTCCTCTGTAGATTATATTATAGATGTCCAGTCTGATATCAGTCATAGTAGTCCTCTGTAGATTATATTATAGATGTCCAGTCTCATATCAGTCATAGTAGTCCTCTGTAGATTATATTATAGATGTCCAGTCTGATATCAGTCATAGTAGTCCTCTGTAGATTATATTATAGATGTCCAGTCTGATATCAGTCATAGTAGTCCTCTGTAGATTATATTATAGATTTCCAGTCTGATATCAGTCATAGTAGTCCTCTATAGATTATGTTATAGATGTCCAGTCCATCAACAAAGTATCCATTTGATGTATTCCACGTCAACTTCAACTCTATTGACGTGTAAAGTCCATGTTATCTTCATCATCAGCACTTGCCTGTGAACGTAGTCGTTCCATGTGTTGTTGACACTTAATTGTGGTGTCCTCTTAGTTCCTGCTTCAGGTAAAGGTGAGTATATGGAAACATGAACCAGAAAGCATTATGTGATAATAGCCTTTATGTGATATTAAACCACTGAAAAATGGTTCTACTGTGATCAATGTAGTCTAGTAGAGTTTGATGCATGCCTGACTTCTCAAGTCCAATGCCATTTCAATGCAAGTCCTATGTAAGCCAAGCATTGATATACACTGCTTACTACTGTAATCTGATATGCACAGTAACACCATCTTATTGTGTTGTGTCTGTTAGGTTGCCATGGTAACGTCATTGCCCCTAGGCGTTGTATTTCTTCAGTAGGTCGTTCTGCCAGTGCCTCTTCTTGTCAGGGAAGACTTTAGGAACTTTGATCTTCCTAAAATCCTCAATACACTTTTTTAGATCTTCCTCCATCACCTTCCTCTCCTCCTCTTCCTCATTAACGCCCGGTGGGAGTCCCCCGTTCTGCTTGACGGTGCTGGGGTGGGGCAGGGTCTTCAGGGCGAGGGTGGTGGGCCGCTGGGGGCTCATGTCTGGCAGGGGCGGAAAGGGGAGAGAAGAGAGACGAAGGTCAGGGCTGAACGGGGCTGGAGCTGGAGGAAGGGGAGGTGGGGGAGTAGCAGGAGGAGGAGGGTCGAGGGGCCGGCCATTTCTTAGGTCCATAGTGGTGTTTGTTTCTGCTTGGCTGACGGCAGTGCTGGGGTGGCAGGGGTCGTTGACGGGCTGGTCTGCATGGCGACTGGTGTCTGGGAGGTCCAAGGGATGAGGTTTGGGAAAGGTCGATCGCTCACCTGTAGTAGAGTGAGAGAGAGGGTGAAAGACACAGAAAGGGGGAGAGAAAGGGGGAGAGAGCGAGGGAATAGAACTTTAAAGGTGCACTATGCAGAACTAGCTTCACCATTTCCTGGTTGCTAAATTTCTAATAGTTCACCTAATTTCAGTTCATATGATAAAACAAGCAGGGACAGTGTAGAGAATCATTGTACCATCTAAACTGTTGTGAAATATATTTTCCATTATCAAAAATATTGCATTTTCAGCTGTTTGAAGCTGGTTTACAAAACCGAAAGTAAAAGAAGCAAAAACAAAACTTAAGAAAGGGAAGTATAGAAATGGCACACATAGAACAGATCTACCATTTCTTAGACATGCTTTCAATGAGAATGACAGATCTAAAAACCCACATTCTATATGAATTTGTTTGTGTTGCCCCAAAATCAAATCAAATCAAATCAAAAGTGCCCCAAAAGTGACATAATTCAGCTAGTATGCTGTGCAGTTCCACTATTCTACTCGATCAACCTCAGAGCGTGTAGAAAGCTAGAGATATAAAGATGTGGAGAGGGAGAAAAGACTGGAATGAATAGAAAAACTGTGAGCGGTAGAGAGGTCCTTTAGTTGGTATACAGGAGAACAAAGGATATGTGATGACGTTCAGCCTTTAATGGTGTGTCAGAACCCATACCACAGATAAAGCTTCCCACCTAGGATTAGATGTGAGTTCATGTTACCATGGGAACAAAGACAAATACACCCTGGAAGGAGAAATACCACTAGTTACCACAGCCACAAGGTCAAAATGGGCTATATCATAAAAAAAACATGTACTTTTTGGTCTTAATTTAAGATTAGGGCACAAGGTTAGCAGTGTGGTTGGGGTTAAGGTTAACGTGTGTGTGTGTGTGTGTGTGTGTGTGTGTGTGTGTGTGTGTGTGTGTGTTTCTGAACAATGATTATAGATACTGCTGGTACTGCTTGTCGTGCGGTAGTAGAGAGAACAGTCTATGACTAACGTGGCTGAAGTCTTTGACAAAATTTTAGGGCCTTCCTCTGACACTGCCTGGTATAGAGGTCCTGGAAGGCAGGAAGCTTGGCCCCAGTGATGTACTGGACCGTGCGCACTATCCTCTGTAGTGCCTTGTGGTTGGAGGCCGAGCAGTTGCCATACCAGGCAGTGATGCAACCCGTCAGGATGCTCTCGATGGTGCAGCTGTAAAACCTTTTGAGGATCTGAGGACCCATTGCTAAATCTCTTTCTATGTCTCTCTCTCTCTCTCTCTCTCTCTCTCTCTCTCACGCCTATTTATTCAGACAGCTCCATCATTACCACTTCAGAATCCCTCCATTACCAGCCTCGCTCCCATGGCAACCACACACACACACATATAGGGCCAAAGTCACTTGCCTTAAAATCCTTTATACAGTATGTACAGTCACATGACCAGGCCGTGATGCAACCAGTCAGGATGCTCTCGAGGGTGCAGCTGTATGAGTGTGTGTGTGAGTTTCGGAATGTGTGTGTGGGTTTGAGAATTGTGTGTGGATTTAGGAGTGTTTTTGTGGGTTTACATGTGGGTGTGTGTGGGTTTAGGAGTGTTTTTGTGGGTTTACATGTGGGTGTGTGTGGGTTTAGGAGTGTGTTTTTCGGTGTGTGTGGGTTTAGGAGTGTTTTTGTGGGTTTAGATGTGGGTGTGTGTGGGTTTAGGAGTGTTTTTGTGGGTTTACATGTGGGTGTGTGTGGGTTTAGGAGTGTTTTTGTGGGTTTACATGTGGGTGTGTGTGGGTTTATGAGTGTGTTTGTCGGTGTGTGTGGTTTTAGGAGTGTTTTTGTGGGTTTAGATGTGGGTGTGTGTGGGTTTAGGAGTGTTTTTGTGGGTTTACATGTGGGTGTGTGTGGGTTTAGGAGTGTTTTTGTGGGTTTACATGTGGGTGTGTGTGGGTTTAGGAGTGTGTTTGTCGGTGTGTGTGGGTTTAGGAGTGTTTTTGTGGGTTTAGATGTGGGTGTGTGTGGGTTTAGGAGTGTTTTTGTGGGTTTAGATGTGGGTGTGTGTGGGTTTAGGAGTGTTTTGTGGGTTTAGATGTGGGTGTGTGTGGGTTTAGGAGTGTGTTTGTCGGTGTGTGTGGGTTTAGGAGTGTTTTTGTGGGTTTAGATGTGGGTGTGTGTGGGTTTAGGAGTGTGTTTGTCGGTGTGTGTGGGTTTAGGAGTGTGTTTGTGGGTTTAGATGTGGGTGTGTGTGGGTTTAGGAGTGTGTTTGTCGGTGTGTGTGGGTTTAGGAGTGTGTTTGTGGGTTTAGATGTGGGTGTGTGTGGGTTTAGGAGTGTGTTTGTGGGTTTAGATGTGGGTTTGTGTGGGTTTAGGAGTGTGTTTGTGGGTTTAGATGTGGGTGTGTGTGGGTTTAGGAGTGTGTTTGTGGGTTTAGATGTGGGTGTGTGTGGGTTTAGGAGTGTGTTTGTGGGTTTAGATGTGGGTGTGTGTGGGTTTAGGAGTGTGTTTGTGGGTTTAGATGTGGGTGTGTGTGGGTTTAGGAGTGTGTTTGTCGGTGTGTGTGGGTTTAGGAGTGTGTTTGTGGGTTTAGATGTGGGTGTGTGTGGGTTTAGGACTGTGTTTGTGGGTTTAGATGTGGGTGTGTGTGGGTTTAGGAGTGTGTTTGTGGGTTTAGATGTGGGTGTGTGTGTGGGTTTAGGAGTGTGTTTGTGGGTTTAGATGTGGGTGTGTGTGGGTTTAGGAGTGTCACAGGAATAATCCACTGGGCGATGGACAGCATCTCTCTCTCCATCACAGAGACTTAGGAAGGAAAATAGAGAAAATACTCCCCAACTCTCTCTCCCATCATCTTTCCCTCACTGCAGAGAAAAACAAAGGGACCATTCCAAATTTACTGGGGAGAGAGGGTAGTGTGTTTAATTGCATTGGGGAGGGTAGTGTAGTTTTACTGGATTCTGGGGAGGGTAGTGTAGTTTTACTGAGTTCTGGGGAGGGTAGTGTAGTTTTATTGGGTTCAGGGGAGGGTAGTGTAGTTTTACTGGGTTCTGGGGAGGGTAGTGTAGTTTTACTGGGTTCGGGGGAGGGTAGTGTAGTTTTACTGGGTTCTGGGGAGGGTAGTGTAGTTTTACTGGGTTCTGGGGAGGGTAGTGTAGTTTTACTGGGTTCAGGGGAGGGTAGTGTAGTTTTACTGGGTTCAGGGGAGGGTAGTGTAGTTTTACTGGGTTCAGGGGAGGGTAGTGTAGTTTTACTGGGTTCAGGGGAGGGTAGTGTAGTTTTACTGGGTTTGGGGGAGGGTAGTGTAGTTTTACTGGGTTCAGGGGAGGGTAGTGTAGTTTTACTGGGTTTGGGGGAGGGTAGTGTAGTTTTATTGGTTTATCTGTGTTTACTAGATGATCATTTATTCCATTCTAGTCCGTTTGTCTCATCTGCTAGTATGCCCCTCCCCTAAATCAGGGGTTTTGGTGCTTCTCTTATGCACTGCGCTTTGCCGCAGGCTAATTTTACTATACCACTGGTCAATATAGTGTTCCAGTTTAACTGTCTATCTTGCCCTCTATTCACCATTCATAGTGACAGTAGTGGTAAGTGGATTGTTTGTCCAGATTGGCAATAGGCAATCCTACCACACATAAAAGCATTCTAAGCTGCATCAATTTTCAATATGAATCCACAAGAACAAATAGGAATAGCTGATTGGCAGCAGAGAGGCCAGGTGCCTCACTGTGCATCAAACACTCAAACTGGACCGTTTTATCTCAATCTCTTCATTCAAAGACTCAATCATGGACACTCTTACTGACAGTTGTGGCTGCTTTGTGTGATCTATTGTTGATTCTACCTTCTTGGCCTTTGTGCTGTTGTCTGTGCCCAACAATGTTTGTACCCTGTTTTGTGCTGCTACAATGGTGTGCTGCTGCCATGTTGTGTTGCTACCATGCTGTGTTGCTACCATGTTGTGTTGCTACCATGCTGTGTTGCTACCATGTTGTGTTGCTACCATGTTGTGTTGCTACCATGGTGTGTTGCTACCATGCTGTGTTGCTACCATGCTGTGTTGCCATGTGTTGCTGCCCTTCTATGTTGTTGTCTTAGGTCTCTCTTTATGTAGTGTTGTGTTGTGTTGCTACCATGCTGTGTTGCCACCATGCTGTGTTGCCATGTGTTGCTGCCCTTCTATGTTGTTGTCTTAGGTCTCTCTTTATGTAGTGTTGTGTTGCTACCATGCTGTGTTGCCATGTGTTGCTCCCCTTCTATGTTGTTGTCTTAGGTCTCTCTTTATGTAGTGTTGTGTTGTGTTGCTACCATGCTGTGTTGCCATGTGTTGCTGCCCTTCTAAGTTGTTGTCTTAGGTCTCTCTTTATGTAGTGTTGTGTTGCTACCATGCTGTGTTGCCATGTATTACTGCCCTTCTAAGTTGTTGTCTTAGGTCTCTCTTTATGTAGTGTTGTGTTGCTACCATGCTGTGTTGCCATGTATTACTGCCCTTCTAAGTTGTTGTCTTAGGTCTCTCTTTATGTAGTGTTGTGTTGCTACCATGCTGTGTTGCCATGTGTTGCTGCCCTTCTATGTTGTTGTCTTAGGTCTCTCTTTATGTAGTGTTGTGTTGCCATGTGTTGCTGCCCTTCTATGTTGTTGTCTTAGGTCTCTCTTTATGTAGTGTTGTGTTGCTACCATGCTGTGTTGCCATGTGTTGCTGCCCTTCTATGTTGTTGTCTTAGGTCTCTCTTTATGTAGTGTTGTGTTGTGTGATGTGTTGCCATGTATTACTGCCCTTCTAAGTTGTTGTCTTTAGGTCTCTCTTTATGTAGTGTTGTGTTGCCATGTATTACTGCCCTTCTAAGTTGTTGTCTTTAGGTCTCTCTTTATGTAGTGTTGTGTTGTGTGATGTGTTGCCATGTATTACTGCCCTTCTAAGTTGTTGTCTTTAGGTCTCTCTTTATGTAGTGTTGTGTTGTGTGATGTGTTGCCATGTATTACTGCCCTTCTATGTTGTTGTCTTTAGGTCTCTCTTTATGTAGTGTTGTGTTGCCATGTATTACTGCCCTTCTAAGTTGTTGTCTTTAGGTCTCTCTTTATGTAGTGTTGTGTTGTGTGATGTGTTGCCATGTATTACTGCCCTTCTAAGTTGTTGTCTTTAGGTCTCTCTTTATGTAGTGTTGTGTTGTGTGATGTGTTGCCATGTATTACTGCCCTTCTAAGTTGTTGTCTTTAGGTCTCTCTTTATGTAGTGTTGTGTTGTGTGATGTGTTGCCATGTATTACTGCCCTTCTATGTTGTTGTCTTTAGGTCTCTCTTTATGTAGTGTTGTGTTGCCATGTATTACTGCCCTTCTATGTTGTTGTCTTTAGGTCTCTCTTTATGTAGTGTTGTGTTGTGTGATGTGTTGCCATGTATTACTGCCCTTCTATGTTGTTGTCTTAGGTCTCTCTTTATGTAGTGTTGTGTTGTGTGATGTGTTGCCATGTATTACTGCCCTTCTATGTTGTTGTCTTAGGTCTCTCTTTATGTAGTGTTGTGTTGTGTGATGTGTTGCCATGTATTACTGCCCTTCTATGTTGTTGTCTTAGGTCTCTCTTTATGTAGTGTTGTGTTGTGTGATGTGTTGCCATGTATTACTGCCCTTCTATGTTGTTGTCTTTAGGTCTCTCTTTATGTAGTGTTGTGTTGCCATGTATTACTGCCCTTCTATGTTGTTGTCTTTAGGTCTCTCTTTATGTAGTGTTGTGTTGTGTGATGTGTTGCCATGTATTACTGCCCTTCTATGTTGTTGTCTTTAGGTCTCTCTTTATGTAGTGTTGTGTTGTGTGATGTGTTGCCATGTATTACTGCCCTTCTATGTTGTTGTCTTTAGGTCTCTCTTTATGTAGTGTTGTGTTGTGTGATGTGTTGCCATGTATTACTGCCCTTATATGTTGTTGTCTTTAGGTCTCTCTTTATGTAGTGTTGTGTTGCCATGTATTACTGCCCTTCTATGTTGTTGTCTTAGGTCTCTCTTTATGTAGTGTTGTGTTGTGTGATGTGTTGCCATGTATTACTGCCCTTCTATGTTGTTGTCTTTAGGTCTCTCTTTATGTAGTGTTGTGTTGTGTGATGTGTTGCCATGTATTACTGCCCTTCTATGTTGTTGTCTTTAGGTCTCTCTTTATGTAGTGTTGTGTTGTGTGATGTGTTGCCATGTATTACTGCCCTTCTATGTTGTTGTCTTTAGGTCTCTCTTTATGTAGTGTTGTGTTGTGTGATGTGTTGCCATGTATTACTGCCCTTCTATGTTGTTGTCTTTAGGTCTCTCTTTATGTAGTGTTGTGTTGTGTGATGTGTTGCCATGTGTTGCTGCCCTTCTATGTTGTTGTCTTTAGGTCTCTCTTTATGTAGTGTTGTGTTGTGTGATGTGTTGCCATGTATTACTGCCCTTCTATGTTGTTGTCTTTAGGTCTCTCTTTATGTAGTGTTGTGTTGTGTGATGTGTTGCCATGTGTTGCTGCCCTTCTATGTTGTTGTCTTTAGGTCTCTCTTTATGTAGTGTTGTGTTGTGTGATGTGTTGCCATGTATTACTGCCCTTCTATGTTGTTGTCTTTAGGTCTCTCTTTATGTAGTGTTGTGTTGCCATGTATTACTGCCCTTCTATGTTGTTGTCTTTAGGTCTCTCTTTATGTAGTGTTGTGTTGCCATGTATTACTGCCCTTCTATGTTGTTGTCTTTAGGTCTCTCTTTATGTAGTGTTGTGTTGTGTGATGTGTTGCCATGTATTACTGCCCTTCTATGTTGTTGTCTTTAGGTCTCTCTTTATGTAGTGTTGTGTTGTGTGATGTGTTGCCATGTATTACTGCCCTTCTATGTTGTTGTCTTTAGGTCTCTCTTTATGTAGTGTTGTGTTGTGTGATGTGTTGCCATGTATTACTGCCCTTATATGTTGTTGTCTTTAGGTCTCTCTTTATGTAGTGTTGTGTTGCCATGTATTACTGCCCTTCTATGTTGTTGTCTTAGGTCTCTCTTTATGTAGTGTTGTGTTGTGTGATGTGTTGCCATGTATTACTGCCCTTCTATGTTGTTGTCTTTAGGTCTCTCTTTATGTAGTGTTGTGTTGTGTGATGTGTTGCCATGTATTACTGCCCTTCTATGTTGTTGTCTTTAGGTCTCTCTTTATGTAGTGTTGTGTTGTGTGATGTGTTGCCATGTATTACTGCCCTTCTATGTTGTTGTCTTTAGGTCTCTCTTTATGTAGTGTTGTGTTGTGTGATGTGTTGCCATGTATTACTGCCCTTCTATGTTGTTGTCTTTAGGTCTCTCTTTATGTAGTGTTGTGTTGTGTGATGTGTTGCCATGTGTTGCTGCCCTTCTATGTTGTTGTCTTTAGGTCTCTCTTTATGTAGTGTTGTGTTGTGTGATGTGTTGCCATGTATTACTGCCCTTCTATGTTGTTGTCTTTAGGTCTCTCTTTATGTAGTGTTGTGTTGTGTGATGTGTTGCCATGTGTTGCTGCCCTTCTATGTTGTTGTCTTTAGGTCTCTCTTTATGTAGTGTTGTGTTGTGTGATGTGTTGCCATGTATTACTGCCCTTCTATGTTGTTGTCTTTAGGTCTCTCTTTATGTAGTGTTGTGTTGCCATGTATTACTGCCCTTCTATGTTGTTGTCTTTAGGTCTCTCTTTATGTAGTGTTGTGTTGTGTGATGTGTTGCCATGTATTACTGCCCTTCTATGTTGTTGTCTTTAGGTCTCTCTTTATGTAGTGTTGTGTTGTGTGATGTGTTGCCATGTATTACTGCCCTTCTATGTTGTTGTCTTTAGGTCTCTCTTTATGTAGTGTTGTGTTGTGTGATGTGTTGCCATGTATTACTGCCCTTCTATGTTGTTGTCTTTAGGTCTCTCTTTATGTAGTGTTGTGTTGCCATGTATTACTGCCCTTCTATGTTGTTGTCTTTAGGTCTCTCTTTATGTAGTGTTGTGTTGTGTGATGTGTTGCCATGTATTACTGCCCTTCTATGTTGTTGTCTTTAGGTCTCTCTTTATGTAGTGTTGTGTTGTGTGATGTGTTGCCATGTATTACTGCCCTTCTATGTTGTTGTCTTTAGGTCTCTCTTTATGTAGTGTTGTGTTGTGTGATGTGTTGCCATGTATTACTGCCCTTCTATGTTGTTGTCTTTAGGTCTCTCTTTATGTAGTGTTGTGTTGTGTGATGTGTTGCCATGTATTACTGCCCTTCTATGTTGTTGTCTTTAGGTCTCTCTTTATGTAGTGTTGTGTTGTGTGATGTGTTGCCATGTATTACTGCCCTTCTATGTTGTTGTCTTTAGGTCTCTCTTTATGTAGTGTTGTGTTGTGTGATGTGTTGCCATGTATTACTGCCCTTCTATGTTGTTGTCTTTAGGTCTCTCTTTATGTAGTGTTGTGTTGTGTGATGTGTTGCCATGTATTACTGCCCTTCTATGTTGTTGTCTTTAGGTCTCTCTTTATGTAGTGTTGTGTTGTGTGATGTGTTGCCATGTATTACTGCCCTTCTATGTTGTTGTCTTTAGGTCTCTCTTTATGTAGTGTTGTGTTGTGTGATGTGTTGCCATGTATTACTGCCCTTCTATGTTGTTGTCTTTAGGTCTCTCTTTATGTAGTGTTGTGTTGTGTGATGTGTTGCCATGTATTACTGCCCTTCTATGTTGTTGTCTTTAGGTCTCTCTTTATGTAGTGTTGTGTTGTGTGATGTGTTGCCATGTATTACTGCCCTTCTATGTTGTTGTCTTTAGGTCTCTCTTTATGTAGTGTTGTGTTGTGTGATGTGTTGCCATGTATTACTGCCCTTCTATGTTGTTGTCTTTAGGTCTCTCTTTATGTAGTGTTGTGTTGTGTGATGTGTTGCCATGTATTACTGCCCTTCTATGTTGTTGTCTTTAGGTCTCTCTTTATGTAGTGTTGTGTTGTGTGATGTGTTGCCATGTATTACTGCCCTTCTATGTTGTTGTCTTTAGGTCTCTCTTTATGTAGTGTTGTGTTGTGTGATGTGTTGCCATGTATTACTGCCCTTCTAAGTTGTTGTCTTTAGGTCTCTCTTTATGTAGTGTTGTGTTGTGTGATGTGTTGCCATGTATTACTGCCCTTCTATGTTGTTGTCTTTAGGTCTCTCTTTATGTAGTGTTGTGTTGTGTGATGTGTTGCCATGTATTACTGCCCTTCTATGTTGTTGTCTTTAGGTCTCTCTTTATGTAGTGTTGTGTTGCCATGTATTACTGCCCTTCTATGTTGTTGTCTTTAGGTCTCTCTTTATGTAGTGTTGTGTTGTGTGATGTGTTGCCATGTATTACTGCCCTTCTATGTTGTTGTCTTTAGGTCTCTCTTTATGTAGTGTTGTGTTGTGTGATGTGTTGCCATGTATTACTGCCCTTCTATGTTGTTGTCTTTAGGTCTCTCTTTATGTAGTGTTGTGTTGTGTGATGTGTGTTTTGTCCTGTATTTTTATTGAATGTATTTTTATGTTTAATCCCAGCCCCCGTCTCCACAGGAGGCCTTTTGCCTTTTGGTAGGCCGTCATTTTAATAAGAATTTGTTCTTAAACTGACTTGCCTAGTTAAATAAAGGTTCAATAAAAAATTGAAAATAAATGAAAGAACAGTGAAGACATGAGACATGCAGCTCAGAAAGCTTCCTATTGATCTTATTAAGGGACAATACTAGTATCCCACCCAGCCTTCACCAGAATGCAATGAATAATTGCATCATTGCATTCAAGTGAGAACAAAATTCTACTTTAGATCTGGAGGGGAAATGTCATTTGAATAGTAGAGCAAAACAAAACTGCCTTGTGATTTGAATATTTCATTCCATTTGGATGTCACGGTCTTCCTCCTCTTCATCTGAAGAGGAGAGGCGAGAAGGATCAGAGGACCAAAATGCGGCGTGGAATGTGTTCATAGTGAATTTTAATAAAGAGAACACTGAACACTGCAACACTATACAAAAGAGTAACAAAAACAATGACGACCGTGAAGCTACATATGAGACCTGTGCTGACACAAGCCACTAACATAGACAATCACCCACAAACAAACAGTGCAACCCAGGATACCTAAGTATGATTCTCAATCAGAGACAACTAATGACACCTGCCTCTGATTGAGAACCATACTAGGCCAAAACATACAAATCCCCAAATCAGAGACAAAACAAACATAGACTGCCCACCCCAACTCACGCCCTGACCATACTAAATAAATACAAAACAAAGGAAATAAAGGTCAGAACGTGACGTTGGATCCGTTGTGGGTCTACTCTGGACAGTTAATACGGTCTAGAAGGGAACCGTAGCAGGCCAGTCTGGTGTATGTTTACGTCTGACACTTAATGCGCTATCTGTTGCAGATCATCGTTCTCCCAAGTCCTCCTATAATAATGTGACAACATGTTCCCAGCAGCCCATGTTAATCAGAAAGCCTGAGCTCTGCCTCCTCTCCAATCTGAGCAGCTATTATTTGCGCACCGAGAACCTAACACTTCACTATAACCTGAATATTTATCATTTCACTTTTAAAATGTATTACTTTTTGTATGTGGCATTAACACAACCAGTCACAATGTTTTAATGTGATCAGGCTCCTTCTTGTAGGCATGGGCATGTTCGTCCAAGATATTCCAGAATCCTCAAAACGGCTTAACATTCACTAGGTTTCCATCCAAACTTGCTATGCGAGTAAAGTATACTGTATGTAGGATAAAAAATGTCAAGACATCATGGGAAAGCATGAAGTGTATTGGGCTAGATGAAAGTTATAATGTTATAATGTTATGTTGCAGGGTGGTGAAAGAGAACGGTGATGAACTTGATGCTCTTTTCCAATAAATACTGAGAATCTTATTCTGGTGACATGATGATCGATGCTTGGCTGCTGTTTGACAAATACAAATTATATTAATCTCGCACTGTTGTCCATTATAATCTCATCATGTGGGCAATACGAGCTGTTGTCCATTATAATCTCATCATGTGGGCAATACGAGCTGTTGTCCATTATAATCTCATCATGTGGGCAATATCCAGACAGTATCTGCGAGCTGTTGTCCATTATAATCTCATCATGTGGGCAATACCCAGACAGTATCTGCGAGCTGTTGTCCATTATAATCTCACCATGTGGGCAATACCCAGGCAGTATCTGCGAGCTGTTGTCCATTATAATCTCATCATGTGGGCAATACGAGCTGTTGTCCATTATAATCTCATCATGTGGGCAATACCCAGACAGTATCTGCGAGCTGTTGTCCATTATAATCTCACCATGTGGGCAATACCCAGACAGTATCTGCGAGCTGTTGTCCATTATAATCTCATCATGTGGGCAATACGAGCTGTTGTCCATTATAATCTCATCATGTGGGCAATACGAGCTGTTGTCCATTATAATCTCATCATGTGGGCAATACGAGCTGTTGTCCATTATAATCTCATCATGTGGGCAATACCCTGACTGTATCTGTGAGCTGTTGTCCATTATAATCTCATCATGTGGGCAATACCCTGACTGTATCTGTGAGCTGTTGTCCATTATAATCTCATCATGTGGGCAATACTCAGACAGTATCTGCGAGCTGTTGTCCATTATAATCTCATCATGTGGGCAATACGAGCTGTTGTCCATTATAATCTCATCATGTGGGCAATACCCAGACAGTATCTGCGAGCTGTTGTCCATTATAATCTCATCATGTGGGCAATACGAGCTGTTGTCCATTATAATCTCATCATGTGGGCAATACGAGCTGTTGTCAATTATAATCTCATCATGTGGGCAATACGAGCTGTTGTCCATTATAATCTCATCATGTGGGCAATACGAGCTGTTGTCCATTATAATCTCATCATGTGGGTAATACCCAGACTGTATCTGCGAGCTGTTGTCCATTATAATCTCACCATGTGGGCAATACCCAGACAGTATCTGCGAGCTGTTGTCCATTATAATCTCATCATGTGGGCAACACCCAGACAGTATCTGCTAGCTGTTGTCCATTATAATCTCACCATGTGGGCAATACCCAGACTGTATCTGCGAGCTGTTGTCCATTATATTCTCATCATGTGGGCAATACGAGCTGTTGTCCATTATAATCTCATCATGTGGGCAATACCCAGACTGTATCTGCGAGCTGTTGTCCATTATAATCTCACCATGTGGGCAATACCCAGACAGTATCTGCGAGCTGTTGTCCATTATAATCTCATCATGTGGGCAATACGAGCTGTTGTCCATTATAATCTCACCATGTGGGTAATACCCAGACTGTATCTGCGAGCTGTTGTCCATTATAATCTCACCATGTGGGCAATACCCAGACAGTATCTGCGAGCTGTTGTCCATTATAATCTCATCATGTGGGCAACACCCAGACAGTATCTGCTAGCTGTTGTCCATTATAATCTCACCATGTGGGCAATATCCAGACTGTATCTGCGAGCTGTTGTCCATTATAATCTCACCATGTGGGCAATACCCAGACAGTATCTGCGAGCTGTTGTCCATTATAATCTCACCATATGGGCAATACCCAGACTGTATCTGCGAGCTGTTGTCCATTATAATCTCATCATGTGGACAATACGAGCTGTTGTCCATTATAATCTCATCATGTGGGCAATACCCAGACAGTATCTGCGAGCTATTGTCCATTATAATCTCACCATGTGGGCAATACCCAGACTGTATCTGCGAGCTGTTGTCCATTATAATCTCACCATGTGGGCAATACCCAGACTGTATCTGCGAGCTGTTGTCCATTATATTCTCATCATGTGGGCAATACGAGCTGTTGTCCATTATAATCTCATCATGTGGGCAATACCCAGACAGTATCTGCGAGCTGTTGTCCATTATAATCTCATCATGTGGGCAATACCCAGACTGTATCTGCGAGCTGTTGTCCATTATAATCTCACCATGTGCGCAATACCCAGACTGTATCTGCGAGCTGTTGTCCATTATAATCTCATCATGTGGGCAATACCCAGACTGTATCTGCGAGCTGTTGTCCATTATAATCTCACCATGTGCGCAATACCCAGACTGTATCTGCGAGCTGTTGTCCATTATAATCTCACCATGTGGGCAATACCCAGACTGTATCTGCGAGCTGTTGTCCATTATAATCTCATCATGTGGGCAATACCCAGACAGTATCTGCGAGCTGTTGTCCATTATAATCTCACCATGTGGGCAATACGAGCTGTTGTCCATTATAATCTCTTCATGTGGGCAATACGAGCTGTTGTCCATTATAATCTCATCATGTGGGCAATACGAGATGTTGTCCATTATAATCTCATTATGTGGGTAATACCCAGACTGTATCTGCGAGCTGTTGTCCATTATAATCTCACCATGTGGGCAATACCCAGACAGTATCTGCGAGCTGTTGTCCATTATAATCTCACCATGTGGGCAATACCCAGACAGTATCTGCGAGCTGTTGTCCATTATAATCTCATCATGTGGGCAACACCCAGACAGTATCTGCTAGCTGTTGTCAATTATAATCTCACCATGTGGGCAATACCCAGACTGTATCTGCGAGCTGTTGTCCATTATAATCTCACCATGTGGGCAATACCCAGACAGTATCTGCGAGCTGTTGTCCATTATAATCTCATCATGTGGACAATACGAGCTGTTGTCCATTATAATCTCATCATGTGGGCAATACCCAGACAGTATCTGCGAGCTGTTGTCCATTATAATCTCACCATGTGGGCAATACCCAGACTGTATCTGCGAGCTGTTGTCCATTATAATCTCACCATGTGGGCAATACCCAGACTGTATCTGCGAGCTGTTGTCCATTATATTCTCATCATGTGGGCAATACGAGCTGTTGTCCATTATAATCTCATCATGTGGGCAATACCCAGACTGTATCTGCGAGCTGTTGTCCATTATAATCTCACCATGTGGGCAATACCCAGACAGTATCTGCGAGCTGTTGTCCATTATAATCTCATCATGTGGGCAATACGAGCTGTTGTCCATTATAATCTCACCATGTGGGTAATACCCAGACAGTATCTGCGAGCTGTTGTCCATTATAATCTCACCATGTGGGCAATACCCAGACTGTATCTGCGAGCTGTTGTCCATTATAATCTCACCATGTGGGCAATACCCAGACTGTATCTGCGAGCTGTTGTCCATTATAATCTCACCATGTGGGCAATACCCAGACAGTATCTGCGAGCTGTTGTCCATTATAATCTAAACATGTGGGCAATACGAGCTGTTGTCCATTATAATCTCACCATGTGGGCAATACCCAGACTGTATCTGCGAGCTGTTGTCCATTATAATCTCATCATGTGGACAATACGAGATGTTGTCCATTATAATCTCATCATGTGGGCAATACCCAGACAGTATCTGCGAGCTGTTGTCCATTATAATCTCACCATGTGGGCAATACCCAGACTGTATCTGCGAGCTGTTGTCCATTATAATCTCACCATGTGGGCAATACCCAGACTGTATCTGCGAGCTGTTGTCCATTATATTCTCATCATGTGGGCA
Organism: Oncorhynchus nerka; assembly: GCF_034236695.1. NCBI lineage: Eukaryota > Metazoa > Chordata > Actinopteri > Salmoniformes > Salmonidae > Oncorhynchus > Oncorhynchus nerka. The sequence continues at coordinate 79,399,558 of NC_088401.1, read as the reverse complement.
ATACGAGCTGTTGTCCATTATAATCTCATCATGTGGGCAATACCCAGACTGTATCTGCGAGCTGTTGTCCATTATAATCTCACCATGTGGGCAATACCCAGACAGTATCTGCGAGCTGTTGTCCATTATAATCTCATCATGTGGGCAATACCAGCTGTTGTCCATTATAATCTCATCATGTGGGCAATACCCAGACAGTATCTGCGAGCTGTTGTCCATTATAATCTCACCATGTGGGCAATACCCAGACTGTATCTGCGAGCTGTTGTCCATTATAATCTCACCATGTGGGCAATACCCAGACTGTATCTGCGAGCTGTTGTCCATTATAATCTCACCATGTGGGCAATACCCACACTGTATCTGCGAGCTGTTGTCCATTATAATCTCATCATGTGGGCAATACGAGCTGTTGTCCATTATAATCTCACCATGTGGGCAATACCCAGACAGTATCTGCGAGCTGTTGTCCATTATAATCTCATCATGTGGGCAATACCCAGACTGTATCTGCGAGCTGTTGTCCATTATAATCTCACCATGTGGGCAATACCCAGACAGTATCTGCGAGCTGTTGTCCATTATAATCTCACCATGTGGGCAATACGAGCTGTTGTCCATTATAATCTCATCATGTGGGCAATACGAGCTGTTGTCCATTATAATCTCATCATGTGGGCAATACGAGCAGTTGTCCATTATAATCTCATCATGTGGGCAATACGAGCTGTTGTCCATTATAATCTCATCATGTGGGCAATACCCAGACAGTATCTGCGAGCTGTTGTCCATTATAATCTCATCATGTGGGCAATACGAGCTGTTGTCCATTATAATCTCATCATGTGGGCAATACCCAGACAGTATCTGCGAGCTGTTGTCCATTATAATCTCACCATGTGGGCAATACCCAGACAGTATCTGCGAGCTGTTATCCATTATAATCTCACCATGTGGGCAATACCCAGACTGTATCTGCGAGCTGTTGTCCATTATAATCTCACCATGTGGGCAATACCCACACTGTATCTGCGAGCTGTTGTCCATTATAATCTCATCATGTGGGCAATACCCAGACTGTATCTGTGAGCTGTTGTCCATTATAATCTCATCATGTGGGCAATACGAGCTGTTGTCCATTATAATCTCATCATGTGGGCAATACCCAGACAGTATCTGCGAGCTGTTGTCCATTATAATCTCACCATGTGGGCAATACCCAGACAGTATCTGCGCTGTTGTCCATTATAATCTCACCATGTGGGCAATGAGCTGTTGTCCATTATAATCTCATCATGTGGGCAATACCCAGACTGTATCTGTGAGCTGTTGTCCATTATAATCTCATCATGTGGGCAATGAGCTGTTGTCCATTATAATCTCATCATGTTGGCAATACCCAGACAGTATCTACCTGTTGTCCATTATAATCTCACCATGTGGGCAATGTCTGCGGTTGTCCATTATAATCTCATCATGTTGGCAATACCCAGACAGTATCTGCGAGCTGTTGTCCATTATAATCTCACCATGTGGGCAATACCCAGACAGTATCTGCGAGCTGTTGTCCATTATAATCTCACCATGTGGGCAATACCCAGACAGTATCTGCGAGCTGTTGTCCATTATAATCTCACCATGTGGGCAATACCCAGACTGTATCTGCGAGCTGTTGTCCATTATAATCTCACCATGTGGGCAATACCCACACTGTATCTGCGAGCTGTTGTCCATTATAATCTCACCATGTGGGCAATACCCAGACAGTATCTGCGAGCTGTTGTCCATTATAATCTCATCATGTGGGCAATACGAGCTGTTGTCCATTATAATCTCATCATGTGGGCAATACCCAGACAGTATCTACGAGCTGTTGTCCATTATAATCTCACCATGTGGGCAATACCCAGACAGTATCTGCGAGCTGTTGTCCATTATAATCTCACCATGTGGGCAATATGAGCTGTTGTCCATTATAATCTCATCATGTGGGCAATACCCAGACTGTATCTGCGAGCTGTTGTCCATTATATTCTCATCATGTGGGCAATACGAGCTGTTGTCCATTATAATCTCATCATATGGGCAATACCCAGACAGTATCTATGAGCTGTTGTCCATTATAATCTCACCATGTGGGCAATACCCACACAGTATCTGCGAGCTGTTGTCCATTATAATCTCACCATGTGGGCAATATGAGCTGTTGTCCATTATAATCTCATCATGTGGGCAATACCCAGACAGTATCTGCGAGCTGTTGTCCATTATAATCTCATCATGTGGGCAATACGAGCTGTTGTCCATTATAATCTCATCATGTGGGCAATACCCAGACAGTATCTACGAGCTGTTGTCCATTATAATCTCACCATGTGGGCAATACCCAGACAGTATCTGCGAGCTGTTGTCCATTATAATCTCACCATGTGGGCAATACGAGCTGTTGTCCATTATAATCTCATCATGTGGGCAATACCCAGACTGTATCTGTGAGCTGTTGTCCATTATAATCTCATCATGTGGGCATAGCTGTTGTCCATTATAATCTCATCATGTGGGCAATACCCAGACAGTATCTGCGAGCTGTTGTCCATTATAATCTCATCATGTGGGCAATACGAGCTGTTGTCCATTATAATCTCATCATGTGGGCAATACCCAGACAGTATCTGCGAGCTGTTGTCCATTATAATCTCACCATGTGGGCAATACCCAGACTGTATCTGCGAGCTGTTGTCCATTATAATCTCACCATGTGGGCAATACCCAGACTGTATCTGCGAGCTGTTGTCCATTATATTCTCATCATGTGGGCAATACGAGCTGTTGTCCATTATAATCTCATCATGTGGGCAATACCCAGACAGTATCTATGAGCTGTTGTCCATTATAATCTCACCATGTGGGCAATACCCACACAGTATCTGCGAGCTGTTGTCCATTATAATCTCACCATGTGGGCAATATGAGCTGTTGTCCATTATAATCTCATCATGTGGGCAATACCCAGACTGTATCTGTGAGCTGTTGTCCATTATAATCTCATCATGTGGGCAATACGAGCTGTTGTCCATTATAATCTCATCATGTGGGCAATACCCAGACAGTATCTGCGAGCTGTTGTCCATTATAATCTCACCATGTGGGCAATACCCAGACAGTATCTGCGAGCTGTTGTCCATTATAATCTCATCATGTGGGCAATACCCAGACTGTATCTGCGAGCTGTTGTCCATTATAATCTCACCATGTGGGCAATACCCAGACAGTATCTGCGAGCTGTTGTCCATTATAATCTCACCATGTGGGCAATACCCAGACTGTATCTGCGAGCTGTTGTCCATTATAATCTCACCATGTGGGCAATACCCACACTGTATCTGCGAGCTGTTGTCCATTATAATCTCACCATGTGGGCAATACCCAGACAGTATCTGCGAGCTGTTGTCCATTATAATCTCATCATGTGGGCAATACGAGCTGTTGTCCATTATAATCTCATCATGTGGGCAATACCCAGACAGTATCTACGAGCTGTTGTCCATTATAATCTCACCATGTGGGCAATACCCAGACAGTATCTGCGAGCTGTTGTCCATTATAATCTCACCATGTGGGCAATACGAGCTGTTGTCCATTATAATCTCATCATGTGGGCAATACCCAGACTGTATCTGTGAGCTGTTGTCCATTATAATCTCATCATGTGGGCAATACGAGCTGTTGTCCATTATAATCTCATCATGTGGGCAATACCCAGACAGTATCTGCGAGCTGTTGTCCATTATAATCTCACCATGTGGGCAATACCCAGACAGTATCTGCGAGCTGTTGTCCATTATAATCTCATCATGTGGGCAATACCCAGACTGTATCTGCGAGCTGTTGTCCATTATAATCTCACCATGTGGGCAATACCCAGACAGTATCTGCGAGCTGTTGTCCATTATAATCTCACCATGTGGGCAATACCCAGACTGTATCTGCGAGCTGTTGTCCATTATAATCTCACCATGTGGGCAATACCCACACTGTATCTGCGAGCTGTTTTCCATTATAATCTCACCATGTGGGCAATACCCACACTGTATCTGCGAGCTGTTGTCCATTATAATCTCATCATGTGGGCAATACGAGCTGTTGTCCATTATAATCTCATCATGTGGGCAATACCCAGACTGTATCTGCGAGCTGTTGTCCATTATAATCTCATCATGTGGGCAATACGAGCTGTTGTCCATTATAATCTCATCATGTTGGCAATACCCAGACAGTATCTACGAGCTGTTGTCCATTATAATCTCACCATGTGGGCAATACCCAGACAGTATCTGCGAGCTGTTGTCCATTATAATCTCATCATGTTGGCAATACCCAGACAGTATCTACGAGCTGTTGTCCATTATAATCTCACCATGTGGGCAATACCCAGACAGTATCTGCGAGCTGTTGTCCATTATAATCTCACCATGTGGGCAATACCCAGACAGTATCTGCGAGCTGTTGTCCATTATAATCTCACCATGTGGGCAATACCCAGACTGTATCTGCGAGCTGTTGTCCATTATAATCTCACCATGTGGGCAATACCCACACTGTATCTGCGAGCTGTTGTCCATTATAATCTCACCATGTGGGCAATACCCAGACAGTATCTGCGAGCTGTTGTCCATTATAATCTCATCATGTGGGCAATACGAGCTGTTGTCCATTATAATCTCATCATGTGGGCAATACCCAGACAGTATCTACGAGCTGTTGTCCATTATAATCTCACCATGTGGGCAATACCCAGACAGTATCTGCGAGCTGTTGTCCATTATAATCTCACCATGTGGGCAATACGAGCTGTTGTCCATTATAATCTCATCATGTGGGCAATACCCAGACTGTATCTGTGAGCTGTTGTCCATTATAATCTCATCATGTGGGCAATACGAGCTGTTGTCCATTATAATCTCATCATGTGGGCAATACCCAGACAGTATCTGCGAGCTGTTGTCCATTATAATCTCACCATGTGGGCAATACCCAGACAGTATCTGCGAGCTGTTGTCCATTATAATCTCACCATGTGGGCAATACCCAGACTGTATCTGCGAGCTGTTGTCCATTATAATCTCACCATGTGGGCAATACCCACACTGTATCTGCGAGCTGTTGTCCATTATAATCTCACCATGTGGGCAATACCCACACTGTATCTGCGAGCTGTTGTCCATTATAATCTCATCATGTGGGCAATACGAGCTGTTGTCCATTATAATCTCATCATGTGGGCAAGACCCAGACTGTATCTGCGAGCTGTTGTCCATTATAATCTCATCATATGGGCAATACCCAGACAGTATCTGCGAGCTGTTGTCCATTATAATCTCATCATGTGGGCAATACCCAGACAGTATCTGCGAGCTGTTGTCCATTATAATCTCATCATATGGGCAATACCCAGACAGTATCTGCGAGCTGTTGTCCATTATAATCTCATCCTGTGGGCAATACGAGCTGTTGTCCATTATAATCTCATCATGTTGGCAATACCCAGACAGTATCTACGAGCTGTTGTCCATTATAATCTCACCATGTGGGCAATACCCAGACAGTATCTGCGAGCTGTTGTCCATTATAATCTCATCATGTGGGCAATACCCAGACTGTATCTGCGAGCTGTTGTCCATTATAATCTCACCATGTGGGCAATACCCAGACAGTATCTGCGAGCTGTTGTCCATTATAATCTCACCATGTGGGCAATACGAGCTGTTGTCCATTATAATCTCATCATGTGGGCAATACGAGCAGTTGTCCATTATAATCTCATCATGTGGGCAATACGAGCTGTTGTCCATTATAATCTCATCATGTGGGCAATACCCAGACAGTATCTGCGAGCTGTTGTCCATTATAATCTCATCATGTGGGCAATACGAGCTGTTGTCCATTATAATCTCATCATGTGGGCAATACGAGCTGTTGTCCATTATAATCTCATCATGTGGGCAATACGAGCTGTTGTCCATTATAATCTCATCATGTGGGTAATACCCAGACTGTATCTGCGAGCTGTTGTCCATTATAATCACACCATGTGGGCAATACCCAGACTGTATCTGCGAGCTGTTGTCCATTATAATCTCATCATGTGGACAATACGAGCTGTTGTCCATTATAATCTCATCATGTGGGCAATACCCAGACAGTATCTGCGAGCTGTTGTCCATTATAATCTCATCATGTGGGCAATACGAGCTGTTGTCCATTATAATCTCATCATGTGGGCAATACCCAGACTGTATCTGCGAGCTGTTGTCCATTATAATCTCATCATGTGGGCAATACCCAGACTGTATCTGCGAGCTGTTGTCCATTATAATCTCATCATGTGGGCAATACGAGCTGTTGTCCATTATAATCTCATCATGTGGGCAATACGAGCTGTTGTCCATTATAATCTCATCATGTGGGTAATACCCAGACTGTATCTGCGAGCTGTTGTCCATTATAATCTCACCATGTGGGCAATACCCAGACTGTATCTGCGAGCTGTTGTCCATTATAATCTCACCATGTGGGCAATACCCAGACAGTATCTGCGAGCTGTTGTCCATTATAATCTCATCATGTGGGCAACACCCAGACAGTATCTGCTAGCTGTTGTCCATTATAATCTCACCATGTGGGCAATACCCAGACTGTATCTGCGAGCTGTTGTCCATTATAATCTCACCATGTGGGCAATACCCAGACAGTATCTGCGAGCTGTTGTCCATTATAATCTCATTATGTGGACAATACGAGCTGTTGTCCATTATAATCTCATCATGTGGGCAATACCCAGACAGTATCTGCGAGCTATTGTCCATTATAATCTCACCATGTGGGCAATACCCAGACTGTATCTGCGAGCTGTTGTCCATTATAATCTCACCATGTGGGCAATACCCACACTGTATCTGCGAGCTATTGTCTATTATAATCTCACCATGTGGGCAATACCCAGACTGTATCTGCGAGCTGTTGTCCATTATAATCTCACCATGTGGGCAATACCCACACTGTATCTGCGAGCTGTTGTCCATTATAATCTCATCATGTGGGCAATACCCAGACTGTATCTGCGAGCTGTTGTCCATTATAATCTCATCATGTGGGCAATACCCAGACAGTATCTGCGAGCTGTTGTCCATTATAATCTCATCATGTGGGCAATACGAGCTGTTGTCCATTATAATCTCATCATGTGGGCAATACGCAGACAGTATCTGCGAGCTGTTGTCCATTATAATCTCATCATGTGGGCAATACGAGCTGTTGTCCATTATAATCTCATCATGTGGGCAATACGAGCTGTTGTCCATTATAATCTCATCATGTGGGCAATACGAGCTGTTGTCCATTATAATCTCATCATGTGGGCAATACGAGCTGTTGTCCATTATAATCTCATCATGTGGGCAATACGAGCTGTTGTCCATTATAATCTCATCATGTGGGCAATACGAGCTGTTGTCCATTATAATCTCATCATGTGGGTAATACCCAGACTGTATCTGCGAGCTGTTGTCCATTATAATCTCACCATGTGGGCAATACCCAGACTGTATCTGCGAGCTGTTGTCCATTATAATCTCACCATGTGGGCAATACCCAGACAGTATCTGCGAGCTGTTGTCCATTATAATCTCATCATGTGGGCAACACCCAGACAGTATCTGCTAGCTGTTGTCCATTATAATCTCACCATGTGGGCAATACCCAGACTGTATCTGCGAGCTGTTGTCCATTATAATCTCATCATGTGGGCAATACCCAGACTGTTGTCCATTATAATCTCATCATGTGGGCAATATCCAGACTGTATCTGTGAGCTGTTGTCCATTATAATCTCATCATGTGGGCAATACGAGCTGTTGTCCATTATAATCTCATCATGTGGGCAACACCCAGACAGTATCTGCTAGCTGTTGTCCATTATAATCTCACCATGTGGGCAATACCCAGACTGTATCTGCGAGCTGTTGTCCATTATATTCTCATCATGTGGGCAATACGAGCTGTTGTCCATTATAATCTCATCATGTGGGCAATATCCAGACTGTATCTGTGAGCTGTTGTCCATTATAATCTCATCATGTGGGCAATACGAGCTGTTGTCCATTATAATCTCATCATGTGGGCAATACCCAGACAGTATCTGTGAGCTGTTGTCCATTATAATCTCACCATGTGGGCAATACAAGCTGTTGTCCATTATAATCTCATCATGTGGGCAATACCCAGACAGTATCTGCGAGCTGTTGTCCATTATAATCTCACCATGTGGGCAATACCCAGACAGTATCTGCGAGCTGTTGTCCATTATAATCTCATCATGTGGGCAATACCCAGACTGTATCTGCGAGCTGTTGTCCATTATAATCTCACCATGTGGGCAATACCCAGACAGTATCTGCGAGCTGTTGTCCATTATATTCTCATCATGTGGGCAATACGAGCTGTTGTCCATTATAATCTCACCATGTGGGCAATACCCAGACTGTATCTGCGAGCTGTTGTCCATTATAATCTCACCATGTGGGCAATACCCACACTGTATCTGCGAGCTGTTGTCCATTATAATCTCACCATGTGGGCAATACCCACACTGTATCTGCGAGCTGTTGTCCATTATAATCTCATCATGTGGGCAATACGAGCTGTTGTCCATTATAATCTCATCATGTGGGCAATACCCAGACTGTATCTGCGAGCTGTTGTCCATTATAATCTCATCATGTGGGCAATATCCAGACAGTATCTGCGAGCTGTTGTCCATTATAATCTCATCATGTGGGCAATACGAGCTGTTGTCCATTATAATCTCATCATGTGGGCAATACGAGCTGTTGTCCATTATAATCTCACCATGTGGGCAATACCCAGACAGTATCTGCGAGCTGTTGTCCATTATAATCTCATCATGTGGGCAATACCCAGACTGTATCTGCGAGCTGTTGTCCATTATAATCTCACCATGTGGGCAATACCCAGACAGTATCTGCGAGCTGTTGTCCATTATAATCTCATCATGTGGGCAATAAGAGCTGTTGTCCATTATAATCTCACCATTTGGGCAATACCCACACTGTATCTGCGAGCTGTTGTCCATTATAATCTCATCATGTGGGCAATACGAGCTGTTGTCCATTATAATCTCATCATGTGGGCAATACCCAGACTGTATCTGCGAGCTGTTGTCCATTATAATCTCATCATGTGGGCAATATCCAGACAGTATCTGCGAGCTGTTGTCCATTATAATCTCATCATGTGGGCAATACGAGCTGTTGTCCATTATAATCTCATCATGTGGGCAATACCCAGACAGTATCTGCGAGCTGTTGTCCATTATAATCTCACCATGTGGGCAATACCCAGACAGTATCTGCGAGCTGTTGTCCATTATAATCTCATCATGTGGGCAATACCCAGACTGTATCTGCGAGCTGTTGTCCATTATAATCTCACCATGTGGGCAATACCCAGACAGTATCTGCGATTATAATCTCATCATGTGGGCTGAGCTGTGTCCATTATAATCTCACCATGTGGGCAATACCCAGACTGTATCTGCTGCTGTTGTCCATTATAATCTCACCATGTGGGCAATACCCACACTGTATCTGCGAGCTGTTGTCCATTATAATCTCACCATGTGGGCAATACCCACACTGTATCTGCGAGCTGTTGTCCATTATAATCTCATCATGTGGGCAATATCCAGACAGTATCTGCGAGCTGTTGTCCATTATAATCTCATCATGTGGGCAATACGAGCTGTTGTCCATTATAATCTCATCATGTTGGCAATACCCAGACAGTATCTACGAGCTGTTGTCCATTATAATCTCACCATGTGGGCAATACCCAGACAGTATCTGCGAGCTGTTGTCCATTATAATCTCACCATGTGGGCAATACCTGTTGTCCATTATAATCTCATCATGTGGGCAATACCCAGACAGTATCTGCGTGTTGTCCATTATAATCTCATCATGTGGGCAATACGAGCTGTTGTCCATTATAATCTCATCATGTGGGCAATACCCAGACAGTATCTGTTGTCCATTATAATCTCATCATGTGGGCAATGTTGTCCATTATAATCTCATCATGTGGGCAATACGAGCTGTTGTCCATTATAATATCATCATGTGGGCAATACCCAGACAGTATCTGCGAGCTGTTGTCCATTATAATCTCATCATGTGGGCAACACCCAGACAGTATCTGCTAGCTGTTGTCCATTATAATCTCACCATGTGGGCAATACCCAGACTGTATCTGCGAGCTGTTGTCCATTATAATCTCACCATGTGGGCAATACCCAGACAGTATCTGCGAGCTGTTGTCCATTATAATCTAAACATGTGGGCAATACGAGCTGTTGTCCATTATAATCTCACCATGTGGGCAATACCCAGACTGTATCTGCGAGCTGTTGTCCATTATAATCTCATCATGTGGGCAATACGAGCTGTTGTCCATTATAATCTCATCATGTGGGCAATACCCAGACAGTATCTGCGAGCTATTGTCCATTATAATCTCAACATGTGGGCAATACCCAGACTGTATCTGCGAGCTGTTGTCCATTATAATCTCACCATGTGGGCAATACCCAGACAGTATCTGCGAGCTGTTGTCCATTATAATCTCACCATGTGGGCAATACCCACACTGTATCTGCGAGCTGTTGTCCATTATAATCTCATCATGTGGGCAATACCCAGACTGTATCTGCGAGCTGTTGTCCATTATAATCTCATCATGTGGGCAATACCCAGACAGTATCTGCGAGCTGTTGTCCATTATAATCTCATCATGTGGGCAATACGAGCTGTTGTCCATTATAATCTCATCATGTTGGCAATACCCAGACAGTATCTACGAGCTGTTGTCCATTATAATCTCACCATGTGGGCAATACCCAGACAGTATCTGCGAGCTGTTGTCCATTATAATCTCACCATGTGGGCAATACGAGCTGTTGTCCATTATAATCTCATCATGTGGGCAATACCCAGACTGTGGGCAAATCTCATCATGTGGGCAATACCAGACAGTATCTGCGAGCTGTTGTCCATTATAATCTCATCATGTGGGCAATACGAGCTGTTGTCCATTATAATCTCATCATGTGGGCAATACAAGCTGTTGTCCATTATAATCTCATCATGTGGGCAATACGAGCTGTTGTCCATTATAATCTCATCATGTGGGCAATACGAGCTGTTGTCCATTATAATCTCATCATGTGGGCAATACGAGCTGTTGTCCATTATAATCTCATCATGTGGGCAATACGAGCTGTTGTCCATTATAATTTCATCATGTGGGTAATACCCAGACTGTATCTGCGAGCTGTTGTCCATTATAATCTCACCATGTGGGCAATACCCAGACTGTATCTGCGAGCTGTTGTCCATTATAATCTCACCATGTGGGCAATACCCAGACAGTATCTGCGAGCTGTTGTCCATTATATTCTCATCATGTGGGCAATACGAGCTGTTGTCCATTATAATCTCACCATGTGGGCAATACCCAGACTGTATCTGCGAGCTGTTGTCCATTATAATCTCACCATGTGGGCAATACCCACACTGTATCTGCGAGCTGTTGTCCATTATAATCTCACCATGTGGGCAATACCCACACTGTATCTGCGAGCTGTTGTCCATTATAATCTCATCATGTGGGCAATACGAGCTGTTGTCCATTATAATCTCATCATGTGGGCAATACCCAGACTGTATCTGCGAGCTGTTGTCCATTATAATCTCATCATGTGGGCAATATCCAGACAGTATCTGCGAGCTGTTGTCCATTATAATCTCATCATGTGGGCAATACGAGCTGTTGTCCATTATAATCTCATCATGTGGGCAATACCCAGACAGTATCTGTGTTGTCCATTATAATCTCACCATGTGGGCAATACCCAGACAGTATCTGCGAGCTGTTGTCCATTATAATCTCATCATGTGGGCAATACCCAGACTGTATCTGCGAGCTGTTGTCCATTATAATCTCACCATGTGGGCAATACCCAGACAGTATCTGCGAGCTGTTGTCCATTATAATCTCATCATGTGGGCAATAAGAGCTGTTGTCCATTATAATCTCACCATGTGGGCAATACCCACACTGTATCTGTCCATTATAATCTCATCATGTGGGCAATGAGCTGTTGTCCATTATAATCTCATCATGTGGGCAATACCCAGACTGCTGTTGTCCATTATAATCTCATCATGTGGGCAATACCCAGACAGTATCTGCGAGCTGTTGTCCATTATAATCTCATCATGTGGGCAATACCCAGACAGTATCTGTTTGTCCATTATAATCTCATCATGTGGGCAATACCCAGACAGTATCTGCGAGCTGTTGTCCATTATAATCTCACCATGTGGGCAATACCCAGACAGTATCTGCGAGCTGTTGTCCATTATAATCTCATCATGTGGGCACCTGTTGTCCATTATAATCTCACCATGTGGGCAATACCCAGACAGTATCTGCGAGCTGTTGTCCATTATAATCTCATCATGTGGGCAATACTGAGCTGTTGTCCATTATAATCTCACCATGTGGGCAATACCCAGACTGTATCTGCGAGCTGTTGTCCATTATAATCTCACCATGTGGGCAATACCCAGACTGTATCTGCGAGCTGTTGTCCATTATAATCTCACCATGTGGGCAATACCCACACTGTATCTGCGAGCTGTTGTCCATTATAATCTCATCATGTGGGCAATACCCAGACTGTATCTGCGAGCTGTTGTCCATTATAATCTCATCATGTGGGCAATACCCAGACTGTATCTGCTGTTGTCCATTATAATCTCATCATGTGGGCAATACCCAGACTGTATCTGCGAGCTGTTGTCCATTATAATCTCACCATGTGGGCAATACCCAGACAGTATCTGCGAGCTGTTGTCCATTATAATCTCACCATGTGGGCAATACGAGCTGTTGTCCATTATAATCTCATCATGTGGGCAATACCCAGACAGTATCTGCGAGCTGTTGTCCATTATAATCTCATCATGTGGGCAATACGAGCTGTTGTCCATTATAATCTCATCATGTGGGCAATACGAGCTGTTGTCCATTATAATCTCATCATGTGGGCAATACGAGCTGTTGTCCATTATAATCTCATCATGTGGGCAATACCCAGACTGTATCTGCGAGCTGTTGTCCATTATAATCTCATCATGTGGGCAATACCCAGACAGTATCTGCGAGCTGTTGTCCATTATAATCTCATCATGTGGGCAATACGAGCTGTTTATAATCTCATTATAATCTCATCATGTGGGCAATACCCAGACAGTATCTGCGAGCTGTTGTCCATTATAATCTCATCATGTGGGCAGAGCTGTTGTCCATTATAATCTCATCATGTGGGCAATACGAGCTGTTGTCCATTATAATCTCATCATGTGGGCAATACGAGCTGTTGTCCATTATAATCTCATCATGTGGGCAATACGAGCTGTTGTCCATTATAATATCATCATGTGGGCAATACCCAGACAGTATCTGCGAGCTGTTGTCCATTATAATCTCATCATGTGGGCAACACCCAGACAGTATCTGCTAGCTGTTGTCCATTATAATCTCACCATGTGGGCAATACCCACACTGTATCTGCGAGCTGTTGTCCATTATAATCTCACCATGTGGGCAATACCCACACTGTATCTGCGAGCTGTTGTCCATTATAATCTCATCATGTGGGCAATACGTGTGTCCATTATAATCTCATCATGTGGGCAATACCCAGACTGTATCTGCGAGCTGTTGTCCATTATAATCTCATCATGTGGGCATGACAGTATCTGGCTGTTGTCCATTATAATCTCATCATGTGGGCAATACGAGCTGTTGTCCATTATAATCTCATCATGTGGGCAATACCCAGACAGTATCTGCGAGCTGTTGTCCATTATAATCTCACCATGTGGGCAATACCCAGACAGTATCTGCAATACGAGCTGTTGTCCATTATAATCTCATCATGTGGGCAATACCCAGACTGTATCTGCGAGCTGTTGTCCATTATAATCTCATCATGTGGGCAATATCCAGACAGTATCTGCGAGCTGTTGTCCATTATAATCTCATCATGTGGGCAATACGAGCTGTTGTCCATTATAATCTCATCATGTGGGCAATACCCAGACTGTATCTGTGTTGTCCATTATAATCTCACCATGTGGGCAATACCCACACTGTATCTGCGTGTTGTCCATTATAATCTCATCATGTGGGCAATACCCAGACTGTATCTGCGAGCTGTTGTCCATTATAATCTCATCATGTGGGCAATACCTGTTGTCCATTATAATCTCATCATGTGGGCAATACCCAGACTGTATCTGCGAGCTGTTGTCCATTATAATCTCATCATGTGGGCAATACGAGCTGTTGTCCATTATAATCTCATCATGTTGGCAATACCCAGACAGTATCTACGAGCTGTTGTCCATTATAATCTCACCATGTGGGCAATACCCAGACAGTATCTGCGAGCTGTTGTCCATTATAATCTCACCATGTGGGCAATACGAGCTGTTGTCCATTATAATCTCATCATGTGGGCAATACAGACTGTATCTGCGAGCTGTTGTCCATTATAATCTCATCATGTGGGCAATACCTGTTGTCCATTATAATCTCATCATGTGGGCAATGAGCTGTTGTCCATTATAATCTCATCATGTGGGCAATACGAGCTGTTGTCCATTATAATCTCATCATGTTGGGCAATACCCAGACTGTATCTACGAGCTGTTGTCCATTATAATCTCACCATGTGGGCAATACCCAGACTGTATCTGCGAGCTGTTGTCCATTATAATCTCACCATGTGGGCAATACTGTTGTCCATTATAATCTCATCATGTGGGCAATGTATCTGCGAGCTGTTGTCCATTATAATCTCATCATGTGGGCAATACCTGTTGTCCATTATAATCTCATCATGACTGTATCTCATCATGTGGGCAATACGAGCTGTTGTCCATTATAATCTCATCATGTGGGCAATACCTGTTGTCCATTATAATCTCATCATGTGGGCAATACCCAGACAGTATCTGCGAGCTGTTGTCCATTATAATCTCATCATGTGGGCAATACCCAGACAGTATCTGCTAGCTGTTGTCCATTATAATCTCACCATGTGGGCAATACCCAGACTGTATCTGCGAGCTGTTGTCCATTATAATCTCACCATGTGGGCAATACCCAGACTGTATCTGCGAGCTGTTGTCCATTATAATCTCATCATGTGGGCAATCAGCTGTTGTCCATTATAATCTCATCATGTGGGCAATACCCAGACTGTATCTGCGAGCTGTTGTCCATTATAATCTCATCATGTGGGCAATACCCAGACTGTATCATGTGGGCAATACGAGCTGTTGTCCATTATAATCTCATCATGTGGGCAATACCCAGACAGTATCTGCGAGCTGTTGTCCATTATAATCTCACCATGTGGGCAATACCCAGACAGTATCTGCGAGCTGTTGTCCATTATAATCTCATCATGTGGGCAATACCCAGACTGTATCTGCGAGCTGTTGTCCATTATAATCTCACCATGGGCAATACCCAGACTGTATCTGCGAGCTGTTGTCCATTATAATCTCATCATGTGGGCAATACCCACACTGTATCTGAGCTGTTGTCCATTATAATCTCACCATGTGGGCAATACCCACACTGTATCTGCGAGCTGTTGTCCATTATAATCTCATCATGTGGGCAATACATTATAATCTCATCATGTGGGCAATACCCAGACTGTATCTGCGAGCTGTTGTCCATTATAATCTCATCATGTGGGCAATATCCAGACAGTATCTGTGTTGTCCATTATAATCTCATCATGTGGGCAATACGAGCTGTTGTCCATTATAATCTCATCATGTGGGCAATACCCAGACAGTATCTGCGAGCTGTTGTCCATTATAATCTCATCATGTGGGCAATACCCAGACTGTATCTGCGAGCTGTTGTCCATTATAATCTCATCATGTGGGCAATACCCAGACAGTATCTGCGAGCTGTTGTCCATTATAATCTCATCATGTGGGCAATACCCATTATAATCTCACCATGTGGGCAATACTGTATCTGCGAGCTGTTGTCCATTATAATCTCATCATGTGGGCAATACGAGCTGTTGTCCATTATAATCTCATCATGTGGGCAATACCCAGACTGTATCTGCGAGCTGTTGTCCATTATAATCTCATCATGTGGGCAATATCCAGACAGTATCTGGAGCTGTTGTCCATTATAATCTCATCATGTGGGCAATACGAGCTGTTGTCCATTATAATCTCATCATGTGGGCAATACCCAGACAGTATCTGCTGTTGTCCATTATAATCTCACCATGTGGGCAATACCCAGACTGTATCTGCGAGCTGTTGTCCATTATAATCTCATCATGTGGGCAATACCCAGACTGTATCTGCGAGCTGTTGTCCATTATAATCTCACCATGTGGGCAATACCCAGACAGTATCTGCGAGCTGTTGTCCATTATAATCTCATCATGTGGGCAATAAGAGCTGTTGTCCATTATAATCTCACCATGTGGGCAATACCCAGACTGTATCTGCGAGCTGTTGTCCATTATAATCTCACCATGTGGGCAATACCCACACTGTATCTGCGAGCTGTTGTCCATTATAATCTCACCATGTGGGCAATACCCACACTGTATCTGCGAGCTGTTGTCCATTATAATCTCATCATGTGGGCAATACGAGCTGTTGTCCATTATAATCTCATCATGTGGGCAATACCCAGACTGTATCTGCGAGCTGTTGTCCATTATAATCTCATCATGTGGGCAATACGAGCTGTTGTCCATTATAATCTCATCATGTTGGCAATACCCAGACAGTATCTACGAGCTGTTGTCCATTATAATCTCACCATGTGGGCAATACCCAGACAGTATCTGCGAGCTGTTGTCCATTATAATCTCACCATGTGGGCAATACGAGCTGTTGTCCATTATAATCTCATCATGTGGGCAATACCCAGACAGTATCTGCGAGCTGTTGTCCATTATAATCTCATCATGTGGGCAATACGAGCTGTTGTCCATTATAATCTCATCATGTGGGCAATACGAGCTGTTGTCCATTATAATCTCATCATGTGGGCAATACGAGCTGTTGTCCATTATAATCTCATCATGTGGGCAATACGAGCTGTTGTCCATTATAATCTCATCATGTGGGCAATACCCAGACAGTATCTGCGAGCTGTTGTCCATTATAATCTCATCATGTGGGCAACACCCAGACAGTATCTGCTAGCTGTTGTCCATTATAATCTCACCATGTGGGCAATACCCAGACTGTATCTGCGAGCTGTTGTCCATTATAATCTCAACATGTGGGCAATACCCAGACAGTATCTGCGAGCTGTTGTCCATTATAATCTATTATAATCCATTATAATCTCACCATGTGGGCAATACCCAGACTGTATCTGCGAGCTGTTGTCCATTATAATCTCATCATGTGGGCAATAATCTCATCATGTGGGCAATACCCAGACAGTATCTGCGAGCTATTGTCCATTATAATCTCACCATGTGGGCAATACCCAGACTGTATCTGCGAGCTGTTGTCCATTATAATCTCACCATGTGGGCAATACCCAGACAGTATCTGCGAGCTGTTGTCCATTATAATCTCACCATGTGGGCAATACCCAGACTGTATCTGCGAGCTGTTGTCCATTATAATCTCATCATGTGGGCAATACCCACACTGTATCTGCGAGCTGTTGTCCATTATAATCTCATCATGTGGGCAATACCCAGACTGTATCTGTTGTTGTCCATTATAATCTCATCATGTGGGCAATACCCAGACAGTA
This sequence comes from Oncorhynchus nerka, assembly GCF_034236695.1. Classification (NCBI taxonomy): domain Eukaryota; kingdom Metazoa; phylum Chordata; class Actinopteri; order Salmoniformes; family Salmonidae; genus Oncorhynchus; species Oncorhynchus nerka. The sequence goes on along the minus strand of NC_088401.1, from coordinate 79,381,582 downwards.
TCTGCGAGCTGTTGTCCATTATAATCTCATCATGTGGGCAATACGAGCTGTTGTCCATTATAATCTCATCATGTTGGCAATACCCAGACAGTATCTACGAGCTGTTGTCCATTATAATCTCACCATGTGGGCAATACCCAGACAGTATCTGCGAGCTGTTGTCCATTATAATCTCACCATGTGGGCAATACGAGCTGTTGTCCATTATAATCTCATCATGTGGGCAATACCCAGACTGTATCTGTGAGCTGTTGTCCATTATAATCTCATCATGTGGGCAATACCCAGACAGTATCTGCGAGCTGTTGTCCATTATAATCTCATCATGTGGGCAATACGAGCTGTTGTCCATTATAATCTCATCATGTGGGCAATACCTGTTGTCCATTATAATCTCATCATGTATCTGTTGTCCATTATAATCTCATCATGTGGGCAGCTGTTGTCCATTATAATCTCATCATGTGGGCATAGCTGTTGTCCATTATAATCTCATCATCTGGGCAATACGAGCTGTTGTCCATTATAATCTCATCATGTGGGCAATACCCAGACTGTATCTGCGAGCTGTTGTCCATTATAATCTCACCATGTGGGCAATACCCAGACTGTATCTGCGAGCTGTTGTCCATTATAATCTCACCATGTGGGCAATACCCAGACAGTATCTGCGAGCTGTTGTCCATTATAATCTCACCATGTGGGCAATACCCAGACTGTATCTGGTCCATTATAATCTCATCATGTGGGCAATACGAGCTGTTGTCCATTATAATCTCATCATGTGGGCAATACCCAGACTGTATCTGCGAGCTGTTGTCCATTATAATCTCATCATGTGGGCAATACCCAGACAGTATCTGCGAGCTGTTGTCCATTATAATCTCATCATGTGGGCAATACGAGCTGTTGTCCATTATAATCTCATCATGTGGGCAATACCCAGACAGTATCTACGAGCTGTTGTCCATTATAATCTCACCATGTGGGCAATACCCAGACAGTATCTGCGAGCTGTTGTCCATTATAATCTCACCATGTGGGCAATACGAGCTGTTGTCCATTATAATCTCATCATGTGGGCAATACCCAGACTGTATCTGTGAGCTGTTGTCCATTATAATCTCATCATGTGGGCAATACCCAGACAGTATCTGCGAGCTGTTGTCCATTATAATCTCATCATGTGGGCAATACGAGCTGTTGTCCATTATAATCTCATCATGTGGGCAATACGAGCTGTTGTCCATTATAATCTCATCATGTGGGCAATACGAGCTGTTGTCCATTATAATATCATCATGTGGGCAATACCCAGACAGTATCTGCGAGCTGTTGTCCATTATAATCTCATCATGTGGGCAACACCCAGACAGTATCTGCTAGCTGTTGTCCATTATAATCTCACCATGTGGGCAATACCCAGACTGTATCTGCTGTTGTCCATTATAATCTCACCATGTGGGCAATACCCAGACAGTATCTGTGTTGTCCATTATAATCTCATCATGTGGGCCATTATAATCTCATCATGAATACCCAGACTGTATCTGCTGTTGTCCATTATAATGTGGGCCATTATAATCTCATCATGTGGGCAATACCCAGACAGTATCTGCGAGCTGTCCATTATAATCTCACCATGTGGGCAATACCCAGACTGTATCTGCGAGCTGTTGTCCATTATAATCTCATCATGTGGGCAATACCCAGACAGTTGTTGTCCATTATAATCTCATCATGTGGGCAATACCCAGACAGTATCTGCGAGCTGTTGTCCATTATAATCTCATTGTCCATTATAATCTCACCATGTGGGCAATACCCAGACTGTATCTGCGAGCTGTTGTCCATTATAATCTCATCATGTGGGCAATACCCAGACACTGTATCTGCTGTTGTCCATTATAATCTCATCATGTGGGCAATACCCAGACAGTATCTGTAGCTGTTGTCCATTATAATTATAATCTCTCATCATGTGGGCAATACCCAGACTGTATCTGCGAGCTGTTGTCCATTATAATCTCATCATGTGGGCAATACGAGCTGTTGTCCATTATAATCTCATCATGTGGGCACCATTATAATCTCATCATGTAATACTGTGTGTCCATTATATAATCTCATCATGTGGGCAATACCCAGACTGTATTATAATCTCATCATGTGGGCAATACGAGCTGTTGTCCATTATAATCTCATCATGTGGGCAATACCCAGACTGTATCTGCGAGCTGTTGTCCATTATAATCTCACCATGTGGGCAATACCCAGACTGTATCTGCGAGCTGTTGTCCATTATAATCTCACCATGTGGGCAATATATCTGCGAGCTGTTGTCCATTATAATCTCACCATGTGGGCAATACCCAGACTGTATCTGCGAGCTGTTGTCCATTATAATCTCATCATGTGGGCAATACGAGCTGTTGTCCATTATAATCTCATCATGTGGGCAATACCCAGACTGTATCTGCGAGCTGTTGTCCATTATAATCTCATCATGTGGGCAATATCCAGACAGTATCTGCGAGCTGTTGTCCATTATAATCTCATCATGTGGGCAATACGAGCTGTTGTCCATTATAATCTCATCATGTTGGCAATACCCAGACAGTATCTACGAGCTGTTGTCCATTATAATCTCACCATGTGGGCAATACCCAGACAGTATCTGCGAGCTGTTGTCCATTATAATCTCATGTGGGCATGTGGGCAATACGAGCTGTTGTCCATTATAATCTCATCATGTGGGCAATACCCAGACTGTATCTGTGAGCTGTTGTCCATTATAATCTCATCATGTGGGCAATACCCAGACAGTATCTGCGAGCTGTTGTCCATTATAATCTCATCATGTGGGCATCATTATAATCTCATCATGTGGGCAATACGAGCTGTTGTCCATTATAATCTCATCATGTGGGCAATACGAGCTGTTGTCCATTATAATCTCATCATGTGGGCAATACCCAGACAGTATCTGCGAGCTGTTGTCCATTATAATCTCATCATGTGGGCAATACCCAGACAGTATCTGCGAGCTGTTGTCCATTATAATCTCACCATGTGGGCAATACCCAGACTGTATCTGCGAGCTGTTGTCCATTATAATCTCACCATGTGGGCAATACCCAGACAGTATCTGCGAGCTGTTGTCCATTATAATCTAAACATGTGGGCAATACGAGCTGTTGTCCATTATAATCTCACCATGTGGGCAATACCCAGACTGTATCTGCGAGCTGTTGTCCATTATAATCTCATCATGTGGACAATACGAGCTGTTGTCCATTATAATCTCATCATGTGGGCAATACCCAGACAGTATCTGCGAGCTATTGTCCATTATAATCTCACCATGTGGGCAATACCCAGACTGTATCTGCGAGCTGTTGTCCATTATAATCTCACCATGTGGGCAATACCCAGACAGTATCTGCGAGCTATTGTCCATTATAATCTCACCATGTGGGCAATACCCAGACTGTATCTGCGAGCTGTTGTCCATTATAATCTCATCATGTGGGCAATAAGAGCTGTTGTCCATTATAATCTCATCATGTGGGCAATACCCAGACTGTATCTGCGAGCTGTTGTCCATTATAATCTCACCATGTGGGCAATACCCAGACTGTATCTGCGAGCTGTTGTCCATTATAATCTCACCATGTGGGCAATACCCACACTGTATCTGCGAGCTGTTGTCCATTATAATCTCATCATGTGGGCAATACGAGCTGTTGTCCATTATAATCTCACCATGTGGGCAATACCCACACTGTATCTGCGAGCTGTTGTCCATTATAATCTCATCATGTGGGCAATACGAGCTGTTGTCCATTATAATCTCATCATGTGGGCAATACCCAGACTGTATCTGCGAGCTGTTGTCCATTATAATCTCATCATGTGGGCAATACCCAGACAGTATCTGCGAGCTGTTGTCCATTATAATCTCATCATGTGGGCAATACCTGTTGTCCATTATAATCTCATCATGTGGGCAATACCCAGAGCTGTTGTCCATTATAATCTCATCATGTGGGCAATGTATCGCTGTTGTCCATTATAATCTCATCATGTGGGCAATACCCCAGACAGTATCTGTGGGCAGCTGTTGTCCATTATAATCTCATCATGTGGGCAATACCCAGACAGTATCTGCTGTTGTCCATTATAATCTCATCATGTGGGCAATACCCAGACTGTATCTGCGAGCTGTTGTCCATTATAATCTCACCATGTGGGCAATACCCAGACTGTATCTGCGAGCTGTTGTCCATTATAATCTCATCATGTGGGCAATACCCAGACAGTATCTGCGAGCTGTTGTCCATTATAATCTCATCATGTGGGCAATACCCAGACTGTTGTCCATTATAATCTCACCATGTGGGCAATACCCAGACAGTATCTGCGAGCTGTTGTCCATTATAATCTCACCATGTGGGCAATACCCAGACTGTATCTGCGAGCTGTTGTCCATTATAATCTCATCATGTGGGCAATACCCAGACTGTATCTGCGAGCTGTTGTCCATTATAATCTCATCATGTGGGCAATACCCAGACTGTATCTGCAGCTGTTGTCCATTATAATCTCATCATGTGGGCAATACCCAGACAGTATCTGCGAGCTGTTGTCCATTATAATCTCATCATGTGGGCAATACGAGCTGTTGTCCATTATAATCTCATCATGTTGGCAATACCCAGACAGTATCTACGAGCTGTTGTCCATTATAATCTCACCATGTGGGCAATACCCAGACAGTATCTGCGAGCTGTTGTCCATTATAATCTCACCATGTGGGCAATACGAGCTGTTGTCCATTATAATCTCATCATGTGGGCAATACCCAGACTGTATCTGTGAGCTGTTGTCCATTATAATCTCATCATGTGGGCAATACCCAGACAGTATCTGCGAGCTGTTGTCCATTATAATCTCATCATGTGGGCAATACGAGCTGTTGTCCATTATAATCTCATCATGTGGGCAATACCCAGACTGTATCTGCGAGCTGTTGTCCATTATAATCTCACCATGTGGGCAATACCCAGACTGTATCTGCGAGCTGTTGTCCATTATAATCTCATCATGTGGGCAATACGAGCTGTTGTCCATTATAATCTCATCATGTGGGCAATACCCAGACTGTATCTGCGAGCTGTTGTCCATTATAATCTCATCATGTGGGCAATACCTGTTGTCCATTATAATCTCATCATGTGGGCAATACTGTATTATAATCTCATCATGTGGGCAATACGAGCTGTTGTCCATTATAATCTCATCATGTGGGCAATACCCATTATAATATCATGTGGGCAATACGAGCTGTTGTCCATTATAATCTCATCATGTGGGCAATACGAGCTGTTGTCCATTATAATATCATCATGTGGGCAATACCCAGACAGTATCTGCGAGCTGTTGTCCATTATAATCTCACCATGTGGGCAATACCCACACTGTATCTGCGAGCTGTTGTCCATTATAATCTCACCATGTGGGCAATACCCAGACAGTATCTGCGAGCTGTTGTCCATTATAATCTCATCATGTGGGCAATACCCACACTGTATCTGCGAGCTGTATTATAATCTCATCATGTGGGCAATACGAGCTGTTGTCCATTATAATCTCATCATGTGGGCAATACCCAGACTGTATCTGCGAGCTGTTGTCCATTATAATCTCATCATGTGGGCAATATCAGTATCTGCGAGCTGTTGTCCATTATAATCTCATCATGTGGGCAATACGAGCTGTTGTCCATTATAATCTCATCATGTGGGCAATACCCAGACAGTATCTACGAGCTGTTGTCCATTATAATCTCACCATGTGGGCAATACCCAGACAGTATCTGCGAGCTGTTGTCCATTATAATCTCACCATGTGGGCAATACGAGCTGTTGTCCATTATAATCTCATCATGTGGGCAATACCCAGACAGTATCTGCTGTTGTCCATTATAATCTCATCATGTGGGCAATACCCAGACAGTATCTGCGAGCTGTTGTCCATTATAATCTCATCATGTGGGCAATACATGTTGTCCATTATAATCTCATCATGTGGGCACTGTTGTCCATTATAATCTCATCATGTGGGCAGCTGTTGTCCATTATAATCTCACCATGTGGGCAATACCCAGACAGTATCTGCGAGCTGTTGTCCATTATAATCTCATCATGTGGGCAACACCCAGACAGTATCTGCTAGCTGTTGTCCATTATAATCTCACCATGTGGGCAATACCCAGACTGTATCTGCGAGCTGTTGTCCATTATAATCTCATCATGTGGGCAATACCCAGACAGTATATCTGCGAGCTGTTGTCCATTATAATCTAAACATGTGGGCAATCAGCTGTTGTCCATTATAATCTCACCATGTGGGCAATACCCAGACTGTATCTGCGAGCTGTTGTCCATTATAATCTCATCATGTGGGCAATACGAGCTGTTGTCCATTATAATCTCATCATGTATCAATACCCAGACAGTATCTGTTGTCCATTATAATCTCACCATGTGGGCAATACCCAGACTGTATCTGCGAGCTGTTGTCCATTATAATCTCACCATGTGGGCAATACCCAGACAGTATCTGCGAGCTGTTGTCCATTATAATCTCACCATGTGGGCAATACCCAGACTGTATCTGCGATTATAATCTCATCATGTGGGCTGAGCTTTGTCCATTATAATCTCACCATGTGGGCAATACCCAGACTGTATCTGCGAGCTGTTGTCCATTATAATCTCACCATGTGGGCAATACCCACACTGTATCTGCGAGCTGTTGTCCATTATAATCTCACCATGTGGGCAATACCCACACTGTATCTGCGAGCTGTTGTCCATTATAATCTCATCATGTGGGCAATACGAGCTGTTGTCCATTATAATCTCACCATGTGGGCAATACCCACACTGTATCTGCGAGCTGTTGTCCATTATAATCTCATCATGTGGGCAATACGAGCTGTTGTCCATTATAATCTCATCATGTGGGAAATACCCAGACTGTATCTGCGAGCTGTTGTCCATTATAATCTCATCATGTGGGCAATATCCAGACAGTATCTGCGAGCTGTTGTCCATTATAATCTCATCATGTGGGCAATACGAGCTGTTGTCCATTATAATCTCATCATGCTGCTGTTGTCCATTATAATCTCATCATGTGGGCAATACGAGCTGTTGTCCATTATAATCTCATCATGTGGGCAATACGAGCTGTTGTCCATTATAATCTCATCATGTGGGCAATACGAGCTGTTGTCCATTATAATATCATCATGTGGGCAATACCCAGACAGTATCTGCGAGCTGTTGTCCATTATAATCTCATCATGTGGGCAACACCCAGACAGTATCTGCTAGCTGTTTTCCATTATAATCTCACCATGTGGGCAATACCCAGACTGTATCTGCGAGCTGTTGTCCATTATAATCTCATCATGTGGGCAATACGAGCTGTTGTCCATTATAATCTCATCATGTGGGCAATACCCAGACAGTATCTGCGAGCTGTTGTCCATTATAATCTCATCATGTGGGCAATACCCAGACTGTATCTGCGAGCTGTTGTCCATTATAATCTCACCATGTGGGCAATACCCAGACAGTATCTGCTGTTGTCCATTATAATCTCATCATGTGGGCAATACCCAGACTGTATCTGCTGTTGTCCATTATAATCTCACCATGTGGGCAATACCCAGACTGTATCTGCTGTTGTCCATTATAATCTCATCATGTGGGCAATACCCAGACTGTATCTGCGAGCTGTTGTCCATTATAATCTCATCATGTGGGCAATACCCAGACAGTATCTGCGAGCTGTTGTCCATTATAATCTCATCATGTGGGCAATACGAGCTGTTGTCCATTATAATCTCATCATGTTGGCAATACCCAGACAGTATCTACGAGCTGTTGTCCATTATAATCTCACCATGTGGGCAATACCCAGACAGTATCTGCGAGCTGTTGTCCATTATAATCTCACCATGTGGGCAGCTGTTGTCCATTATAATCTCATCATGTGGGCAATACCCAGACTGTATCTGTTGTTGTCCATTATAATCTCATCATGTGGGCAATACCCAGACTGTATCTGCGAGCTGTTGTCCATTATAATCTCATCATGTGGGCAATACCCAGACTGTATCTGCTGTTGTCCATTATAATCTCATCATGTGGGCAATACCTGTTGTCCATTATAATCTCATCATGTGGGCAATATCTGAGCTGTTGTCCATTATAATCTCATCATGTGGGCAATACCCAGAGCTGTTGTCCATTATAATCTCATCATGTGGGCAATACCCAGACTGTATCTGCGAGCTGTTGTCCATTATAATCTCATCATGTGGGCAATACCCAGACTGTATCTGAGCTGTTGTCCATTATAATCTCACCATGTGGGCAATACCCAGACTATCTGCGAGCTGTTGTCCATTATAATCTCACCATGTGGGCAATACCCACACTGTATCTGCGAGCTGTTGTCCATTATAATCTCATCATGTGGGCAATACGAGCTGTTGTCCATTATAATCTCATCATGTGGGCAATACCCAGACTGTATCTGCGAGCTGTTGTCCATTATAATCTCATCATGTGGGCAATACCCAGACAGTATCTGCGAGCTGTTGTCCATTATAATCTCAAACATGTGGGCAATGTCCATTATAATCTCACCATGTGGGCAATACCCAGACTGTATCTGCGAGCTGTCCATTATAATCTCATCATGTGGACAACAGTATCTGAGCTGTTGTCCATTATAATCTCATCATGTGGGCAATACCCAGACAGTATCTGCGAGCTGTTGTCCATTATAATCTCATCATGTGGGCAATACCCATGTATCTGCGGCTGTTGTCCATTATAATCTCACCATGTGGGCAATACCCAGACAGTATCTGCGAGCTGTCCATTATAATCTCATCATGTGGGCAATACGTATCTACTGTTGTCCATTATAATCTCATCATGTGGGAGCTGTTGTCCATTATAATTTCCCAGACTGTATCTGCGAGCTGTTGTCCATTATAATCTCACCATGTGGGCAATACCCAGACTGTATCTGCGAGCTGTTGTCCATTATAATCTCATCATGTGGGCAATACCCAGACAGTATCTGCGAGCTGTTGTCCATTATAATCTCATCATGTGGGCAATACCCAGACTGTATCTGCGAGCTGTTGTCCATTATAATCTCATCATGTGGGCAATACGAGCTGTTGTCCATTATAATCTCATCATGTGGGCAATACCCAGACTGTATCTGTCTGTTGTCCATTATAATCTCATCATGTGGGCAATACCCAGACAGTATCTGCGAGCTGTTGTCCATTATAATCTCATTATAATCTCATCATGTGGGCAATACCCAGACTGTATCTGCGAGCTGTTGTCCATTATAATCTCATCATGTGGGCAATACCTGTTGTCCATTATAATCTCATCATGTATCCCAGACAGTATCTGCGAGCTGTTGTCCATTATAATCTCATCATGTGGGCAATACCCAGACTGTATCTGCGAGCTGTTGTCCATTATAATCTCATCATGTGGGCAATACCCAGACAGCTGTTGTCCATTATAATCTCATCATGTGGGCAATACCCAGAATCTGCGAGCTGTTGTCCATTATAATCTCACCATGTGGGCAATACCCACACTGTATCTGCGAGCTGTTGTCCATTATAATCTCATCATGTGGGCAATACCCAGACTGTATCTGTTGTCCATTATAATCTCATCATGTGGGCAATACCCAGACAGTATCTGCGAGCTGTTGTCCATTATAATCTCATCATGTGGGCAATACGAGCTGTTGTCCATTATAATCTCATCATGTTGGCAATACCCAGACAGTATCTACGAGCTGTTGTCCATTATAATCTCACCATGTGGGCAATACCCAGACAGTATCTGCGAGCTGTTGTCCATTATAATCTCATCATGTGGGCAATACGAGCTGTTGTCCATTATAATCTCATCATGTGGGCAATACCCAGACTGTATCTGTGAGCTGTTGTCCATTATAATCTCATCATGTGGGCAATACCCAGACAGTATCTGCGAGCTGTTGTCCATTATAATCTCATCATGTGGGCAATACGAGCTGTTGTCCATTATAATCTCATCATGTGGGCAATACGAGCTGTTGTCCATTATAATCTCATCATGTGGGCAATACCCAGACAGTATCTACGAGCTGTTGTCCATTATAATCTCACCATGTGGGCAATACCCAGACAGTATCTGCGAGCTGTTGTCCATTATAATCTCACATCATGTGGGCAATACGAGCTGTTGTCCATTATAATCTCATCATGTGGGCACCCAGACTATCTGCGAGCTGTTGTCCATTATAATCTCATCATGTGGGCAATACCCAGACAGTATCTGCGAGCTGTTGTCCATTATAATCTCATCATGTGGGCAATACGAGCTGTTGTCCATTATAATCTCATCATGTGGGCACTTATAATCTCATCATGTGGGCAATACGAGCTGTTGTCCATTATAATCTCATCATGTGGGCAATACGAGCTGTTGTCCATTATAATCTCATCATATCTGCGAGCTGTTGTCCATTATAATTTCATCATGTGGGTAATACCCAGACTGTATCTGCGAGCTGTTGTCCATTATAATCTCACCATGTGGGCAATACCCAGACTGTATCTGCGAGCTGTTGTCCATTATAATCTCACCATGTGGGCAATACCCAGACAGTATCTGCGAGCTGTTGTCCATTATAATCTCACCATGTGGGCAATACCCAGACAGTATCTGCGAGCTGTTGTCCATTATAATCTCATCATGTGGGCAATACGAGCTGTTGTCCATTATAATCTCATCATGTGGGCAATACCCAGACTGTATCTGCGAGCTGTTGTCCATTATAATCTCATCATGTGGGCAATATCCAGACAGTATCTGCGAGCTGTTGTCCATTATAATCTCATCATGTGGGCAATACGAGCTGTTGTCCATTATAATCTCATCATGTGGGCAATACCCAGACAGTATCTGCGAGCTGTTGTCCATTATAATCTCACCATGTGGGCAATACCCAGACAGTATCTGCGAGCTGTTGTCCATTATAATCTCACCATGTGGGCAATACGAGCTGTTGTCCATTATAATCTCATCATGTGGGCAATACCCAGACTGTATCTGTGAGCTGTTGTCCATTATAATCTCATCATGTGGGCAATACCCAGACAGTATCTGCGAGCTGTTGTCCATTATAATCTCATCATGTGGGCAATACGAGCTGTTGTCCATTATAATCTCATCATGTGGGCAATACGAGCTGTTGTCCATTATAATCTCATCATGTGGGCAATAGACTGTATCTGCGCTGTTGTCCATTATAATCTCATCATGTGGGCAATACCCAGACAGTATCTGCGAGCTGTTGTCCATTATAATCTCATCATGTGGGCAATACCCAGACAGTATCTGTTGTTGTCCATTATAATCTCACCATGTGGGCAATACCCAGACTGTATCTGCGAGCTGTTGTCCATTATAATCTCACCATGTGGGCAATACCCAGACAGTATCTGCGAGCTGTTGTCCATTATAATCTAAACATGTGGGCAATACGAGCTGTTGTCCATTATAATCTCACCATGTGGGCAATACCCAGACTGTATCTGCGAGCTGTTGTCCATTATAATCTCATCATGTGGGCAATACCCAGACAGTATCTGCGAGCTATTGTCCATTATAATCTCAACATGTGGGCAATACCCAGACTGTATCTGCGAGCTGTTGTCCATTATAATCTCACCATGTGGGCAATACCCAGACAGTATCTGCGAGCTATTGTCCATTATAATCTCACCATGTGGGCAATACCCAGACTGTATCTGCGAGCTGTTGTCCATTATAATCTCACCATGTGGGCAATACCCACACTGTATCTGCGAGCTGTTGTCCATTATAATCTCATCATGTGGGCAATACCCAGACTGTATCTGCGAGCTGTTGTCCATTATAATCTCATCATGTGGGCAATACCCAGACAGTATCTGCGAGCTGTTGTCCATTATAATCTCATCATGTGGGCAATACGAGCTGTTGTCCATTATAATCTCATCATGTTGGCAATACCCAGACAGTATCTACGAGCTGTTGTCCATTATAATCTCACCATGTGGGCAATACCCAGACAGTATCTGCGAGCTGTTGTCCATTATAATCTCACCATGTGGGCAATACGAGCTGTTGTCCATTATAATCTCATCATGTGGGCAATACCCAGACTGTATCTGTGAGCTGTTGTCCATTATAATCTCATCATGTGGGCAATACCCAGACAGTATCTGCGAGCTGTTGTCCATTATAATCTCATCATGTGGGCAATACGAGCTGTTGTCCATTATAATCTCATCATGTGGGCAATACGAGCTGTTGTCAATTATAATCTCATCATGTGGGCAATACGAGCTGTTGTCCATTATAATCTCATCATGTGGGCAATACGAGCTGTTGTCCATTATAATCTCATCATGTGGGCAATACGAGCTGTTGTCCATTATAATCTCATCATGTTGGCAATACCCAGACAGTATCTACGAGCTGTTGTCCATTATAATCTCACCATGTGGGCAATACCCAGACAGTATCTGCGAGCTGTTGTCCATTATAATCTCACCATGTGGGCAATACGAGCTGTTGTCCATTATAATCTCATCATGTGGGCAATACCCAGACTGTATCTGTGAGCTGTTGTCCATTATAATCTCATCATGTGGGCAATACCCAGACAGTATCTGCGAGCTGTTGTCCATTATAATCTCATCATGTGGGCAATACGAGCTGTTGTCCATTATAATCTCATCATGTGGGCAATAAGAGCTGTTGTCATACAATACGAGCTGTTGTCCATTATAATCTCATCATGTGGGCAATACGAGCTGTTGTCCATTATAATCTCATCATGTGGGCAATACGAGCTGTTGTCCATTATAATCTCATCATGTGGGCAATACGAGCTGTTGTCCATTATAATCTCATCATGTGGGTAATACCCAGACTGTATCTGCGAGCTGTTGTCCATTATAATCTCACCATGTGGGCAATACCCAGACTGTATCTGCGAGCTGTTGTCCATTATAATCTCACCATGTGGGCAATACCCAGACAGTATCTGCGAGCTGTTGTCCATTATAATCTCATCATGTGGGCAACACCCAGACAGTATCTGCTAGCTGTTGTCCATTATAATCTCACCATGTGGGCAATACCCAGACTGTATCTGCGAGCTGTTGTCCATTATAATCTCACCATGTGGGCAATACCCAGACAGTATCTGCGAGCTGTTGTCCATTATAATCTAAACATGTGGGCAATACGAGCTGTTGTCCATTATAATCTGACCATGTGGGCAATACCCAGACTGTATCTGCGAGCTATTGTCCATTATAATCTCATCATGTGGACAATACGAGCTGTTGTCCATTATAATCTCATCATGTGGGCAATACCCAGACAGTATCTGCGAGCTGTTGTCCATTATAATCTCACCATGTGGGCAATACCCAGACAGTATCTGCGAGCTGTTGTCCATTATAATCTCACCATGTGGGCAATATGTATCTGCGAGCTGTTGTCCATTATAATCTCACCATGTGGGCAATACCCAGATTGTATCTGCGAGCTGTTGTCCATTATATTCTCATCATGTGGGCAATACGAGCTGTTGTCCATTATAATCTCATCATGTGGGCAATACCCAGACAGTATCTACGAGCTGTTGTCCATTATAATCTCACCATGTGGGCAATACCCAGACAGTATCTGCGAGCTGTTGTCCATTATAATCTCACCATGTGGGCAATATGAGCTGTTGTCCATTATAATCTCATCATGTGGGCAATATCCAGACTGTATCTGTGAGCTGTTGTCCATTATAATCTCATCATGTGGGCAATACGAGCTGTTGTCCATTATAATCTCATCATGTGGGCAATACCCAGACAGTATCTGCGAGCTGTTGTCCATTATAATCTCACCATGTGGGCAATACGAGCTGTTGTCCATTATAATCTCATCATGTGGGCAATACCCAGACAGTATCTGCGAGCTGTTGTCCATTATAATCTCACCATGTGGGCAATACCCAGACAGTATCTGCGAGCTGTTGTCCATTATAATCTCATCATGTGGGCAATACCCAGACTGTATCTGCGAGCTGTTGTCCATTATAATCTCACCATGTGGGCAATACCCAGACAGTATCTGCGAGCTGTTGTCCATTATATTCTCATCATGTGGGCAATACGAGCTGTTGTCCATTATAATCTCACCATGTGGGCAATACCCAGACTGTATCTGCGAGCTGTTGTCCATTATAATCTCACCATGTGGGCAATACCCACACTGTATCTGCGAGCTGTTGTCCATTATAATCTCACCATGTGGGCAATACCCACACTGTATCTGCGAGCTGTTGTCCATTATAATCTCATCATGTGGGCAATACGAGCTGTTGTCCATTATAATCTCATCATGTGGGCAATACCCAGACTGTATCTGCGAGCTGTTGTCCATTATAATCTCATCATGTGGGCAATACCAGACAGTATCTATCCATTATAATCTCATCATGTGGGCAGCTGTTGTCCATTATAATCTCGTCATGTGGGCAATACCCAGACAGTATCTGTGAGCTGTTGTCCATTATAATCTCACCATGTGGGCAATACCCAGACTGTATCTGCGAGCTGTTGTCCATTATAATCTCATCATGTGGGCAATACCCAGACTGTATCTGCGAGCTGTTGTCCATTATAATCTCACCATGTGGGCAATACCCAGACAGTATCTGCGAGCTGTTGTCCATTATAATCTCATCATGTGGGCAATACGAGCTGTTGTCCATTATAATCTCACCATGTGGGCAATACCCAGACTGTATCTGCGAGCTGTTGTCCATTATAATCTCACCATGTGGGCAATACCCAGACAGTATCTGCGAGCTGTTGTCCATTATAATCTCATCATGTGGGCAATACCCAGACTGTATCTGCGAGCTGTTGTCCATTATAATCTCACCATGTGGGCAATACCCAGACAGTATCTGCGAGCTGTTGTCCATTATAATCTCATCATGTGGGCAATACGAGCTGTTGTCCATTATAATCTCACCATGTGGGCAATACCCAGACTGTATCTGCGAGCTGTTGTCCATTATAATCTCACCATGTGGGCAATACCCACACTGTATCTGCGAGCTGTTGTCCATTATAATCTCACCATGTGGGCAATGACAGTATCTGTCCATTATAATCTCATCATGTGGGCAATACCCAGACTGTATCTGCGAGCTGTTGTCCATTATAATCTCATCATGTGGGCAATACGAGCTGTTGTCCATTATAATCTCATCATGTTGGCAATACCCAGACAGTATCTACGAGCTGTTGTCCATTATAATCTCACCATGTGGGCAATACCCAGACAGTATCTGCGAGCTGTTGTCCATTATAATCTCACCATGTGGGCAATACGAGCTGTTGTCCATTATAATCTCATCATGTGGGCAATACCCAGACTGTATCTGTGAGCTGTTGTCCATTATAATCTCATCATGTGGGCAATACCCAGACAGTATCTGCGAGCTGTTGTCCATTATAATCTCATCATGTGGGCAATACGAGCTGTTGTCCATTATAATCTCATCATGTGGGCAATACGAGCTGTTGTCCATTATAATCTCATCATGTGGGCAATACGAGCTGTTGTCCATTATAATATCATCATGTGGGCAATACCCAGACAGTATCTGCGAGCTGTTGTCCATTATAATCTCATCATGTGGGCAATACGACCTGTTGTCCATTATAATCTCATCATGTGGGCAATACGAGCTGTTGTCCATTATAATCTCATCATGTGGGCAATACGAGCTGTTGTCCATTATAATCTCATCATGTGGGCAATACGAGCTGTTGTCCATTATAATCTCATCATGTGGGCAATACGAGCTGTTGTCCATTATAATATCATCATGTGGGCAATAACCAGACAGTATCTGCGAGCTATTGTCCATTATAATCTCACCATGTGGGCAATACCCAGACTGTATCTGCGAGCTGTTGTCCATTATAATCTCACCATGTGGGCAATACCCACACTGTATCTGCGAGCTGTTGTCCATTATAATCTCATCATGTGGGCAATACCCAGACTGTATCTGCGAGCTGTTGTCCATTATAATCTCATCATGTGGGCAATACCCAGACAGTATCTGCGAGCTGTTGTCCATTATAATCTCATCATGTGGGCAATACCCAGACTGTTGTCCATTATAATCTCATCATGTTGGCGAGCTGTTGTCCATTATAATCTCACCATGTGGGCAATACCCAGACTGTATCTGCGAGCTGTTGTCCATTATAATCTCACCATGTGGGCAATACCCAGACAGTATCTGCGAGCTGTTGTCCATTATAATCTCATCATGTGGGCAATACCCAGACTGTATCTGCTGTTGTCCATTATAATCTCACCATGTGGGCAATACCCAGACTGTATCTGCGAGCTGTTGTCCATTATAATCTCACCATGTGGGCAATACCCACACTGTATCTGCGAGCTGTTGTCCATTATAATCTCACCATGTGGGCAATACCCACACTGTATCTGCGAGCTGTTGTCCATTATAATCTCATCATGTGGGCAATATGAGCTGTTGTCCATTATAATCTCATCATGTGGGCAATACCCAGACTGTATCTGCGAGCTGTTGTCCATTATAATCTCATCATGTGGGCAATATCCAGACAGTATCTGCGAGCTGTTGTCCATTATAATCTCATCATGTGGGCAATACGATCTCATCATGTGGGCAATACCCAGACAGTATCTGTGTCCATTATAATCTCATCATGTGGGCAATACCCAGACAGTATCTGTGAGCTGTTGTCCATTATAATCTCATCATGTGGGCAATACCCAGACTGTATCTGCGAGCTGTTGTCCATTATAATCTCACCATGTGGGCAATACGCAGACAGTATCTGCGAGCTGTTGTCCATTATAATCTCATCATGTGGGCAATACGAGCTGTTGTCCATTATAATCTCACCATGTCAATACAGACTGTATCTGCGAGCTGTTGTCCATTATAATCTCACCATGTGGGCAATACCCAGACTGTATCTGCGAGCTGTTGTCCATTATAATCTCACCATGTGGGCAATACCCACACTGTATCTGCGAGCTGTTGTCCATTATAATCTCATCATGTGGGCAATACGAGCTGTTGTCCATTATAATCTCATCATGTTGGCAATACCCAGACAGTATCTACGAGCTGTTGTCCATTATAATCTCACCATGTGGGCAATACCCAGACAGTATCTGCGAGCTGTTGTCCATTATAATCTCACCATGTGGGCAATACGAGCTGTTGTCCATTATAATCTCACCATGTGGGCAATACCCACACTGTATCTGCGAGCTGTTGTCCATTATAATCTCATCATGTGGGCAATACGAGCTGTTGTCCATTATAATCTCATCATGTTGGCAATACCCAGACAGTATCTACGAGCTGTTGTCCATTATAATCTCACCATGTGGGCAATACCCAGACTGTATCTGCGAGCTGTTGTCCATTATAATCTCACCATGTGGGCAATACCCACACTGTATCTGCGAGCTGTTGTCCATTATAATCTCATCATGTGGGCAATACCCAGACTGTATCTGCGAGCTGTTGTCCATTATAATCTCATCATGTGGGCAATACCCAGACAGTATCTGCGAGCTGTTGTCCATTATAATCTCATCATGTGGGCAATACGAGCTGTTGTCCATTATAATCTCATCATGTTGGCAATACGAGCTGTTGTCCATTATAATCTCACCATGTGGGCAATACCCAGACTGTATCTGCGAGCTGTTGTCCATTATAATCTCACCATGTGGGCAATACCCAGACAGTATCTGTTATAATCTCATCATGTTGGCAATACGAGCTGTTGTCCATTATAATCTCACCATGTGGGCAATACCCAGACTGTATCTGCGAGCTGTTGTCCATTATAATCTCACCATGTGGGCAATACCCAGACAGTATCTGCGAGCTGTTGTCCATTATAATCTCATCATGTGGGCAATACCCAGACTGTATCTGCGAGCTGTTGTCCATTATAATCTCACCATGTGGGCAATACCCAGACTGTATCTGCGAGCTGTTGTCCATTATAATCTCATATGTGGGCATCTCATTATAATCTCATGTGGGCAATACCCAGACTGTATCTGCGAGCTGTTGTCCATTATAATCTCATCATGTGGGCAATACCCAGACAGTATCTGCGAGCTGTTGTCCATTATAATCTCATCATGTGGACAATACCCATTATAATCTCATCATGTGGGCAATACGAGCTGTTGTCCATTATAATCTCACCATGTGGGCAATACCCAGACAGTATCTGTGAGCTGTTGTCCATTATAATCTCATCATGTGGGCAGCTGTTGTCCATTATAATCTCATCATGTGGGCAATACCCAGACAGTATCTGCGAGCTGTTGTCCATTATAATCTCATCATGTGGGCAATACGAGCTGTTGTCCATTATAATCTCACCATGTGGGCAATACCCAGACAGACATATCTCACCATGTGGGCAATACAGCTGTTGTCCATTATAATCTCATCATGTGGGCAATGCTGTTGTCCATTATAATCTCATCATGTGGGCAATACCCAGACAGTATCTGAGCTGTTGTCCATTATAATCTCATCATGTGGGCAATACCCAGACAGTATCTGCGAGCTGTTGTCCATTATAATCTCACCATGTGGGCAATACCCAGACAGTATCTGCGAGCTGTTGTCCATTATAATCTCATCATGTGGGCAATACGAGCTGTTGTCCATTATAATCTCATCATGTGGGCAATACCCAGACTGTGTTGTCCATTATAATCTCACCATGTGGGCAATACCCAGACAGTATCTGCGAGCTGTTGTCCATTATAATCTCACCATGTGGGCAATACCCAGACTGTATCTGCGAGCTGTTGTCCATTATAATCTCATCATGTGGGCAATACGAGCTGTTGTCCATTATAATCTCATCATGTGGGCAATACCCAGACAGTATCTGCGAGCTGTTGTCCATTATAATCTCACCATGTGGGCAATACCCAGACAGTATCTGCGAGCTGTTGTCCATTATAATCTCATCATGTGGGCAATACGAGCTGTTGTCCATTATAATCTCATCATGTGGGCAATACCCAGACAGTATCTGCGAGCTGTTGTCCATTATAATCTCACCATGTGGGCAATACCCAGACAGTATCTGCCATTATAATCTCATCATGTGGGCAATACCCAGACAGTATCTGCGAGCTGTTGTCCATTATAATCTCACCATGTGGGCAATACCCAGACTGTATCTGCGAGCTGTTGTCCATTATAATCTCATCATGTGGGCAATACAGCTGTTGTCCATTATAATCTCATCATGTGGGCAATACCCAGACTGTATCTGCGAGCTGTTGTCCATTATAATCTCATCATGTGGGCAATACCCAGACTGTATCTGCGAGCTGTTGTCCATTATAATCTCATCATGTGGGCAATACCCAGACTGTATCTGCGAGCTGTTGTCCATTATAATCTCATCATGTGGGCAATACCCAGACTGTATCTGCGAGCTGTTGTCCATTATAATCTCATCATGTGGGCATGTGGGCAATACCCAGACAGTATCTGTGTTGTCCATTATAATCTCATCATGTGGGCAATACGAGCTGTTGTCCATTATAATCTCACCATGTGGGCAATACCCAGACTGTATCTGCGAGCTGTTGTCCATTATAATCTCACCATGTGGGCAATACCCAGACTGTATCTGCGAGCTGTTGTCCATTATAATCTCATCATGTGGGCAATATCTGCGAGCTGTTGTCCATTATAATCTCATCATGTGGGCAATACGAGCTGGGCCATTATAATCTCACCATGTGGGCAATACCCAGACTGTATCTGCGAGCTGTTGTCCATTATAATCTCACCATGTGGGCAATACCCAGACTGTATCTGCGAGCTGTTGTCCATTATAATCTCACCATGTGGGCAATACCCAGACTGTATCTGCGAGCTGTTGTCCATTATAATCTCATCATGTGGGCAATACGAGCTGTTGTCCATTATAATCTCATCATGTGGGCAATACCCAGACTGTATCTGCGAGCTGTTGTCCATTATAATCTCACCATGTGGGCAATACATGTATCTGTGGGCTGTTGTCATTATAATCTCACCATGTGGGCAATACAGTATCTGCGAGCTGTTGTCCATTATAATCTCATCATGTGGGCAATACGAGCTGTTGTCCATTATAATCTCATCATGTGGGCAATACCCAGACTGTATCTCATCATGTGAGCTGTTGTCCATTATAATCTCATCATGTGGGCAATACCCAGACAGTATCTGCGAGCTGTTGTCCATTATAATCTCATCATGTGGGCAATACGCTGTTGTCCATTATAATCTCACCATGTGGGCAATACCCAGACAGTATCTGCGAGCTGTTGTCCATTATAATCTCATCATGTGGGCAATGTGGCTGTTGTCCATTATAATCTCATCATGTGGGCAATACCCAGACAGTATCTGCGAGCTGTTGTCCATTATAATCTCACCATGTGGGCAATACCCAGACTGTATCTGCGAGCTGTTGTCCATTATAATCTCATCATGTGGGCAATACCCAGACTGTATCTGCGAGCTGTTGTCCATTATAATCTCACCATGTGGGCAATATGAGCTGTTGTCCATTATAATCTCATCATGTGGGCAATACCCAGACTGTATCTGACTGTTGTCCATCTCATCATGCAATACGAGCTGTTGTCCATTATAATCTCATCATGTGGGCAATACCCAGACAGTATCTGCGAGCTGTTGTCCATTATAATCTCATCATGTGGGCAATACGAGCTGTTGTCCATTATAATCTCATCATGTGGGCAATACCCAGACAGTATCTGTGTTGTCCATTATAATCTCACCATGTGGGCAATACCCAGACAGTATCTGCGAGCTGTTGTCCATTATAATCTCACCATGTGGGCAATACCCAGACTGTATCTGCGAGCTGTTGTCCATTATAATCTCATCATGTGGGCAATACCCAGACTGTATCTGCGAGCTGTTGTCCATTATAATCTCACCATGTGGGCAATACCCAGACAGTATCTGCGAGCTGTTGTCCATTATAATCTCATCATGTGGGCAATACCCAGACTGTATCTGCGAGCTGTTGTCCATTATAATCTCATCATGTGGGCAATACCCAGACAGTATCTGCGAGCTGTTGTCCATTATAATCTCATCATGTGGGCAATACGAGTCCATTATAATCTCATCATGTGGGCAATACCCAGACTGTATCTGCGAGCTGTTGTCCATTATAATCTCATCATGTGGGCAATACCCAGACTGATCTGCGAGCTGTTGTCCTGTGTGTCCATTATAATCTCATCATGTGGGCTGTTGTCCATTATAAATCTCATCATGCTGTTGTCCATTATAATCTCATCATGTGGGCAATACCCAGACAGTATCTGAGCTGTTGTCCATTATAATCTCATCATGTGGGCAATACGAGACTGTTGTCCATTATAATCTCATCATGTGGGCATTGTCCATTATAATCTCATCATGTGGGCAATACCCAGACTGTATCTGCTGTTGTCCATTATAATCTCATCATGTGGGCAATACCCCATATAATCTCATCATGTGGGCAATACGAGCTGTTGTCCATTATAATCTCATCATGTGGGCAATACCCAGACTGTATCTGCGAGCTGTTGTCCATTATAATCTCACCATGTGGGCAATACCCAGACTGTATCTGCATTATAATCTCATCATGTGGGCAATACCCAGACTGTATCTGTTGTCCATTATAATCTCATCATGTGGGCAATACCCAGACAGTATCTGTTGTCCATTATAATCTCATCATGTGGGCAATACCCAGACTGTTGTCCAGTATCTCATGGGCAATAGCTGTTGTCCATTATAATCTCACCATGTGGGCAATATCTGCGAGCTGTTGTCCATTATAATCTCACCATGTGGGCAATACCCAGACTGTATCTGCTGTTGTCCATTATAATCTCATCATGTGGGCAATACTGAGCTGTTGTCCATTATAATCTCATCATGTTGGCAATGGACAGTATCTACGAGCTGTTGTCCATTATAATCTCACCATGTGGGCAATACCCAGACTGTATCTGCGAGCTGTTGTCCATTATAATCTCACCATGTGGGCAATACCCAGACAGTATCTGCGAGCTGTTGTCCATTATAATCTCATCATGTGGGCAATACCCAGACAGTATCTGTGTTGTCCATTATAATCTCATCATGTGGGCAATACGAGCTGTTGTCCATTATAATCTCATCATGTGGGCAATACCCAGACTGTATCTGCGAGCTGTTGTCCATTATAATCTCACCATGTGGGCAATACCCAGACTGTATCTGCGAGCTGTTGTCCATTATAATCTCACCATGTGGGCAATACCCAGACTGTATCAGCTGTTGTCCATTATATTCTCATCATGTGGGCAATACGAGCTGTTGTCCATTATAATCTCATCATGTGGGCAATACCCAGACAGTATCTGCGAGCTGTTGTCCATTATAATCTCACCATGTGGGCAATACCCAGACAGTATCTGCGAGCTGTTGTCCATTATAATCTCATCATGTGGGCAATACGAGCTGTTGTCCATTATAATCTCATCATGTGGGCAATACCCAGACAGTATCTGCGAGCTGTTGTCCATTATAATCTCACCATGTGGGCAATACCCAGACTGTATCTGCGAGCTGTTGTCCATTATAATCTCATCATGTGGGCAATATCTGCCTGTTGTCCATTATAATCTCACCATGTGGGCAATACCCAGACTGTATCTGCGAGCTGTTGTCCATTATAATCTCATCATGTGGGCAATACTGCTAGCTGTTGTCCATTATAATCTCACCATGTGGGCAATACCCAGACAGTATCTGCGAGCTGTTGTCCATTATAATCTCATCATGTGGGCAATACCCAGACTGTATCTGCGAGCTGTTGTCCATTATAATCTCATCATGTGGACAATACGAGCTGTTGTCCATTATAATCTCATCATGTGGGCAATACGAGCTGTTGTCCATTATAATCTCACCATGTGGGCAATACCCAGACAGTATCTGTGAGCTGTTGTCCATTATAATCTCATCATGTGGGCAATGTATCTGAGCTGTTGTCCATTATAATCTCATCATGTGGGCAATACCCAGACAGTATCTGCGAGCTGTTGTCCATTATAATCTCATTATAATCTCACATGTGGGCAATACCCAGACAGTATCTGCGAGCTGTTGTCCATTATAATCTCATCATGTGGGCATGTGGTCAATAATCTCACCATGTGGGCAATACCCAGACAGTATCTGCGAGCTGTTGTCCATTATAATCTCACCATGTGGGCAATACCCAGACTGTATCTGCGAGCTGTTGTCCATTATAATCTCACCATGTGGGCAATACCCAGACAGTATCTGCGAGCTGTTGTCCATTATAATCTCATCATGTGGACAATATGAGCTGTTGTCCATTATAATCTCATCATGTGGGCAATACCCAGACTGTATCTGCGAGCTGTTGTCCATTATAATCTCATCATGTGGGCAATACCCAGACAGTATCTGTGTTGTCCATTATAATCTCACCATGTGGGCAATACCCAGACTGTATCTGCGAGCTGTTGTCCATTATAATCTCATCATGTGGGCAATACGAGCTGTTGTCCATTATAATCTCATCATGTGGGCAATACCCAGACAGTATCTGCGAGCTGTTGTCCATTATAATCTCACCATGTGGGCAATACCCAGACAGTATCTGTATGTTGTCCATTATAATCTCATCATGTGGGCAATACGAGCTGTTGTCCATTATAATCTCATCATGTGGGCAATACCCAGACAGTATCTGAGCTGTTGTCCATTATAATCTCACCATGTGGGCAATACCCAGACAGTATCTGCGAGCTGTTGTCCATTATAATCTCATCATGTGGGCAATACCCAGACTGTATCTGCGAGCTGTTGTCCATTATAATCTCACCATGTGGGCAATACCCA
Source organism: Oncorhynchus nerka (assembly GCF_034236695.1). NCBI lineage: Eukaryota > Metazoa > Chordata > Actinopteri > Salmoniformes > Salmonidae > Oncorhynchus > Oncorhynchus nerka. The sequence goes on along the minus strand of NC_088401.1, from coordinate 79,357,342 downwards.
GACTGTATCTGCGAGCTGTTGTCCATTATAATCTCATCATGTGGGCAATACTCCATCTCACCATGTGGGCAATACCCAGACTGTATCTGCGAGCTGTTGTCCATTATAATCTCATCATGTGGGCAATACCCAGACTGTATCTGCGAGCTGTTGTCCATTATAATCTCATCATGTGGGCAATACCCAGACAGTATCATGTGGGCAATACGAGCTGTTGTCCATTATAATCTCATCATGTGGGCAATACCCAGACAGTATCTGCGAGCTGTTGTCCATTATAATCTCATCATGTGGGCAATACGAGCTGTTGTCCAATAATCTCATCAGACTGTATCTGCGAGCTGTTGTCCATTATAATCTCATCATGTGGGCAATACGAGCTGTTGTCCATTATAATCTCACCATGTGGGCAATACCCAGACAGTATCTGCGAGCTGTTGTCCATTATAATCTCATCATGTGGGCAATACGAGCTGTTGTCCATTATAATCTCATCATGTGGGCAATACCCAGACAGTATCTGTGAGCTGTTGTCCATTATAATCTCATCATGTGGGCAATACCCAGACTGTATCTGCGAGCTGTTGTCCATTATAATCTCATCATGTGGGCAATACCCAGACTGTATCTGTGTTGTCCATTATAATCTCATCATGTGGGCAATACCTGTTGTCCATTATAATCTCATCATGTGGGCAATACCCAGACTGTATCTGTGAGCTGTATTATAATCTCATCATGTGGGCAATACGCTGTTGTCCATTATAATCTCATCATGTGGGCAATACCCAGCTGTTGTCCATTATAATCTGTGGGCAATACGAGCTGTTGTCCATTATAATCTCATCATGTGGGCAATACCCAGACTGTATCTGCTGTTGTCCATTATAATCTCACCATGTGGGCAATACCCAGACAGTATCTGCGAGCTGTTGTCCATTATAATCTCATCATGTGGGCAATACCCAGACTGTATCTGCGAGCTGTTGTCCATTATAATCTCACCATGTGGGCAATACCCAGACAGTATCTGCGAGCTGTTGTCCATTATATTCTCATCATGTGGGCAATACGAGCTGTTGTCCATTATAATCTCACCATGTGGGCAATACCCAGACTGTATCTGCGAGCTGTTGTCCATTATAATCTCACCATGTGGGCAATACCCACACTGTATCTGCGAGCTGTTGTCCATTATAATCTCACCATGTGGGCAATACCCAGACTGTATCTGCGAGCTGTTGTCCATTATAATCTCATCATTATAATCTCATCATGGGGCAATACCCAGACTGTATCTGCGAGCTGTTGTCCATTATAATCTCATCATGTGGGCAATATCCAGACAGTATCTGCGAGCTGTTGTCCATTATAATCTCATCATGTGGGCAATACGAGCTGTTGTCCATTATAATCTCATCATGTGGGCAATACCCAGACAGTATCTGTGAGCTGTTGTCCATTATAATCTCACCATGTGGGCAATACCCAGACAGTATCTGCGAGCTGTTGTCCATTATAATCTCATCATGTGGGCAATACCCAGACTGTATCTGTGTGTCCATTATAATCTCATCATGTGGGCAATACCCAGACAGTATCTGCGAGCTGTTGTCCATTATAATCTCATCATGTGGGCAATACGAGCTGTTGTCCATTATAATCTCACCATGTGGGCAATACCCAGACTGTATCTGCGAGCTGTTGTCCATTATAATCTCACCATGTGGGCAATACCCACACTGTATCTGCGAGCTGTTGTCCATTATAATCTCACCATGTGGGCAATACCCACACATGTATCTGCGAGCTGTTGTCCATTATAATCTCATCATGTGGGCAATACCCAGACTGTATCTGCGAGCTGTTGTCCATTATAATCTCATCATGTGGGCAATACCCAGACTGTATCTGCGAGCTGTTGTCCATTATAATCTCATCATGCTGCTGTTGTCCATTATAATCTCATCATGTGGGCAATAAGACAGTATCTCATTATAATCTCATCATGTGGGCAATACAGATCTGCGCTGTTGTCCATTATAATCTCACCATGTGGGCAATACCCAGACTGTATCTGCTGAGCTGTTGTCCATTATAATCTCATCATGTGGGCAATACCCAGACAGTATCTGCGAGCTGTTGTCCATTATAATCTCATATGTGGGCACCATGTGGGCATTATAATCTCATCATGTGGGCAATACCCAGACAGTATCTGCGAGCTGTTGTCCATTATAATCTCATCATGTGGGCAATCTCATCATGTGGGCAATACCCAGACTGTATCTGCTGTTGTCCATTATAATCTCATCATGTGGGCAATACCCAGACAGTATCTGCAGCTGTTGTCCATTATAATCTCATCATGTGGGCAATACGAGCTGTTGTCCATTATAATCTCATCATGTGGGCAATACCCAGACAGCTGTTGTCCATTATAATCTCATCATGTGGGCAATGAGCTGTTGTCCATTATAATCTCATCATGTGGGCAATACCCAGACAGTATCTACGAGCTGTTGTCCATTATAATCTCACCATGTGGGCAATACCCAGACAGTATCTGCGAGCTGTTGTCCATTATAATCTCATCATGTGGGCAATACCAGACAGTATCTACGAGCTGTTGTCCATTATAATCTCATCATGTGGACTGTTGTCCATTATAATCTCATCATGTGGGCAATACCCAGACAGTATCTGCGAGCTGTTGTCCATTATAATCTCATCATGTGGGCAATACCCAGACAGTATCTGCTGTTGTCCATTATAATCTCACCATGTGGGCAATACCCAGACTGTATCTGAGCTGTTGTCCATTATAATCTCATCATGTGGGCAATACGAGCTGTTGTCCATTATAATCTCATCATGTGGGCAATACCCAGACAGTATCTGAGCTGTTGTCCATTATAATCTCACCATGTGGGCAATACCCAGACAGTATCTGCGAGCTGTTGTCCATTATAATCTCATCCATGTGGGCAATACCCAGACTGTATCTGCGAGCTGTTGTCCATTATAATCTCACCATGTGGGCAATACCCAGACTGTATCTGCGAGCTGTTGTCCATTATAATCTCATCATGTGGGCAATACTGCTAGCTGTTGTCCATTATAATCTCACCATGTATCTGCACTGTATCTACAGCTGTTGTCCATTATAATCTCATCATGTGGGCAATACTGAGCTGTTGTCCATTATAATCTCATCATGTGGGCAATACCCAGACAGTATCTACGAGCTGTTGTCCATTATAATCTCATCATGTGGCAATACCCAGACTGTATCTGCGAGCTGTTGTCCATTATAATCTCATCATGTGGGCAATACGAGCTGTTGTCCATTATAATCTCATCATGTGGGCAATACGAGCTGTTGTCCATTATAATCTCACCATGTGGGCAATACCCAGACAGTATCTGCGAGCTGTTGTCCATTATAATCTCATCATGTGGGCATTATAATCTCATCATGTGGGCAATACCTAGACAGTATCTGCGAGCTGTTGTCCATTATAATCTCATCATGTGGGCAATATGTTGGCCATTATAATCTCACCATGTGGGCAATATCTGCAGAGCTGTTGTCCATTATAATCTCACCATGTGGGCAATACCCAGACTGTATCTGCGAGCTGTTGTCCATTATAATCTCACCATGTGGGCAATACCCAGACAGTATCTGCGAGCTGTTGTCCATTATAATCTCATCATGTGGGCAATACCCAGACTGTATCTGCGAGCTGTTGTCCATTATAATCTCATCATGTGGGCTGAGCTTTGTCCATTATAATCTCATCATGTGGGCAATACCCAGACTGTATCTGAGCTGTTGTCCATTATAATCTCATCATGTGGGCAATACGAGCTGTTGTCCATTATAATCTCATCATGTGGGCAATACCCAGACAGTATCTGCGAGCTGTTGTCCATTATAATCTCACCATGTGGGCAATACGAGCTGTTGTCCATTATAATCTCATCATGTGGGCAATACCCAGACAGTATCTGCGTGGGCAATACCCAGCTGTTGTCCATTATAATCTCATCATGTGGGCAATACCCAGACTGTATCTGCGAGCTGTTGTCCATTATAATCTCACCATGTGGGCAATACCCAGACAGTATCTGCGAGCTGTTGTCCATTATATTCTCATCATGTGGGCAATACGAGCTGTTGTCCATTATAATCTCACCATGTGGGCAATACCCAGACTGTATCTGCGAGCTGTTGTCCATTATAATCTCACCATGTGGGCAATACCCACACTGTATCTGCGAGCTGTTGTCCATTATAATCTCACCATGTGGGCAATACCCACACTGTATCTGCGAGCTGTTGTCCATTATAATCTCATCATGTGGGCAATACGAGCTGTTGTCCATTATAATCTCATCATGTGGGCAATACCCAGACTGTATCTGCGAGCTGTTGTCCATTATAATCTCATCATGTGGGCAATATCCAGACAGTATCTGCGAGCTGTTGTCCATTATAATCTCATCATGTGGGCAATACGAGCTGTTGTCCATTATAATCTCATCATGTGGGCAATACCCAGACAGTATCTGCGAGCTGTTGTCCATTATAATCTCACCATGTGGGCAATACCCAGACAGTATCTGCGAGCTGTTGTCCATTATAATCTCATCATGTGGGCAATACCCAGACTGTATCTGCGAGCTGTTGTCCATTATAATCTCACCATGTGGGCAATACCCAGACAGTATCTGCGAGCTGTTGTCCATTATAATCTCATCATGTGGGCAATACGAGCTGTTGTCCATTATAATCTCACCATGTGGGCAATACCCAGACTGTATCTGCGAGCTGTTGTCCATTATAATCTCACCATGTGGGCAATACCCACACTGTATCTGCGAGCTGTTGTCCATTATAATCTCACCATGTGGGCAATACCCACACTGTATCTGCGAGCTGTTGTCCATTATAATCTCATCATGTGGGCAATACGAGCTGTTGTCCATTATAATCTCATCATGTTGGCAATACCCAGACAGTATCTACGAGCTGTTGTCCATTATAATCTCACCATGTGGGCAATACCCAGACAGTATCTGCGAGCTGTTGTCCATTATAATCTCACCATGTGGGCAATACGAGCTGTTGTCCATTATAATCTCATCATGTGGGCAATACCCAGACTGTATCTGTGAGCTGTTGTCCATTATAATCTCATCATGTGGGCAATACCCAGACAGTATCTGCGAGCTGTTGTCCATTATAATCTCATCATGTGGGCAATACGAGCTGTTGTCCATTATAATCTCATCATGTGGGCAATACGAGCTGTTGTCCATTATAATCTCATCATGTGGGCAATACGAGCTGTTGTCCATTATAATCTCATCATGTATCAATGCGAGCTGTTGTCCATTATAATATCATCATGTGGGCAATACCAAGACAGTATCTGCGAGCTGTTGTCCATTATAATCTCATCATGTGGGCAATACGACCTGTTGTCCATTATAATCTCATCATGTGGGCAATACGAGCTGTTGTCCATTATAATCTCATCATTTGGGCAATACGAGCTGTTGTCCATTATAATCTCATCATGTGGGCAATACGAGCTGTTGTCCATTATAATCTCATCATGTGGGCAATACGAGCTGTTGTCCATTATAATCTCATCATGTTGGCAATACCCAGACAGTATCTACGAGCTGTTGTCCATTATAATCTCACCATGTGGGCAATACCCAGACAGTATCTGCGAGCTGTTGTCCATTATAATCTCACCATGTGGGCAATACGAGCTGTTGTCCATTATAATCTCATCATGTGGGCAATACCCAGACTGTATCTGTGAGCTGTTGTCCATTATAATCTCATCATGTGGGCAATACCCAGACAGTATCTGCGAGCTGTTGTCCATTATAATCTCATCATGTGGGCAATACGAGCTGTTGTCCATTATAATCTCATCATGTGGGCAATACGAGCTGTTGTCCATTATAATCTCATCATGTGGGCAATACGAGCTGTTGTCCATTATAATCTCATCATGTGGGCAATACGAGCTGTTGTCCATTATAATCTCATCATGTGGGCAATACCCAGACAGTATCTGCGAGCTGTTGTCCATTATAATCTCATCATGTGGGCAATACGACCTGTTGTCCATTATAATCTCATCATGTGGGCAATACGAGCTGTTGTCCATTATAATCTCATCATGTGGGCAATACGAGCTGTTGTCCATTATAATCTCATCATGTGGGCAATACGAGCTGTTGTCCATTATAATCTCATCATGTGGGTAATACCCAGACTGTATCTGCGAGCTGTTGTCCATTATAATCTCACCATGTGGGCAATACCCAGACTGTATCTGCGAGCTGTTGTCCATTATAATCTCACCATGTGGGCAATACCCAGACAGTATCTGCGAGCTGTTGTCCATTATAATCTCATCATGTGGGCAACACCCAGACAGTATCTGCTAGCTGTTGTCCATTATAATCTCACCATGTGGGCAATACCCAGACTGTATCTGCGAGCTGTTGTCCATTATAATCTCACCATGTGGGCAATACCCAGACTGTATCTGCGAGCTGTTGTCCATTATAATCTCATCATGTGGACAATACGAGCTGTTGTCCATTATAATCTCATCATGTGGGCAATACCCAGACAGTATCCGCGAGCTGTTGTCCATTATAATCTCACCATGTGGGCAATACCCAGACAGTATCTGCGAGCTGTTGTCCATTATAATCTCACCATGTGGGCAATACCCAGACTGTATCTGCGAGCTGTTGTCCATTATATTCTCATCATGTGGGCAATACGAGCTGTTGTCCATTATAATCTCATCATGTGGGCAATACCCAGACTGTTGTCCATTATAATCTCATCATGTGGGCAATACCCAGACTGTATCTACGAGCTGTTGTCCATTATAATCTCACCATGTGGGCAATACCCAGACTGTATCTGCGAGCTGTTGTCCATTATAATCTCACCATGTGGGCATTATAATCTCACCATGTGGGCAATACGAGCTGTTGTCCATTATAATCTCATCATGTGGGCAATACCCAGACAGTATCTGCGAGCTGTTGTCCATTATAATCTCACCATGTGGGCAATACCCAGACAGTATCTGCGAGCTGTTGTCCATTATAATCTCATCATGTGGGCAACACCCAGACAGTATCTGCTAGCTGTTGTCCATTATAATCTCACCATGTGGGCAATACCCAGACTGTATCTGCGAGCTGTTGTCCATTATAATCTCATCATGTGGGCAATACTAGCTGTTGTCCATTATAATCTCACCATGTGGGCAATACCCAGACAGTATCTGCGAGCTGTTGTCCATTATAATCTCATCATGTGGGCAATACCCAGACTGTATCTGCGAGCTGTTGTCCATTATAATCTCATCATGTGGACAATACGAGCTGTTGTCCATTATAATCTCATCATGTGGGCAATACGAGCTGTTGTCCATTATAATCTCACCATGTGGGCAATACCCAGACAGTATCTGTGAGCTGTTGTCCATTATAATCTCATCATGTGGGCAATACGAGCTGTTGTCCATTATAATCTCATCATGTGGGCAATACCTAGACAGTATCTGCGAGCTGTTGTCCATTATAATCTCATCATGTGGGCAATACGAGCTGTTGTCCATTATAATCTCACCATGTGGGCAATACCCAGACAGTATCTGCGAGCTGTTGTCCATTATAGTCTCATCATGTGGGCAATACGAGCTGTTGTCCATTATAATCTCACCATGTGGGCAATACCCAGACAGTATCTGCGAGCTGTTGTCCATTATAATCTCACCATGTGGGCAATACCCAGACAGTATCTGCGAGCTGTTGTCCATTATAATCTCACCATGTGGGCAATACCCAGACTGTATCTGCGAGCTGTTGTCCATTATAATCTCACCATGTGGGCAATACCCAGACAGTATCTGCGAGCTGTTGTCCATTATAATCTCACCATGTGGGCAATACCCAGACTGTATCTGCGAGCTGTTGTCCATTATAATCTCACCATGTGGGCAATACCCAGACTGTATCTGCGAGCTGTTGTCCATTATAATCTCACCATGTGGGCAATACCCAGACAGTATCTGCGAGCTGTTGTCCATTATAATCTCATCATGTGGGCAATACCCAGACTGTATCTGCGAGCTGTTGTCCATTATAATCTCACCATGTGTGCAATACCCAGACAGTATCTGCGAGCTGTTGTCCATTATAATCTCACCATGTGGGCAATACCCAGACAGTATCTGCGAGCTGTTGTCCATTATAATCTCACCATGTGGGCAATACCCAGACAGTATCTGCGAGCTGTTGGCTAGAGTGCTCTGCCAATACCAGAGTGGGCATATTCGCTATACCTTCGCAACATTTTTTTGTGACAAAATCAGGAAGCCTATAGTTGAAAAATTAGACGGAACCCCTTTTTTTTTTTTAAACTAATGATATGCACTACGTATTCACAAACATACTCTTATCTGCAACAAGTCAATTTAATGGAACACAACTCTGATAGTAAAATTCACCTATTGTTTTCCGGCAGATTTTACAATATCCGCATGAAAATCTTTTGCCAATTGGATGGACAGCTAGCTAGAGACACCCTAAAGACTCCGGTACATGTGCTAGTCCAGAGGCACTTTAAATTATGGCTGCACATCACGGTTCCCCAGCAAACCCAAACATCTAAAGAATAAGTCACAGCTAAAAGGAGCTGGTAAGAATTGTATTTAAATTTCCCCCTCAAGCTATTGCAGCTAGGCTGGCTATCTGTGGAAAGAAAGAATACTATTAATTCAACTTGGTATGGTCCACAGAATTATCTTGGACTCATTCCTCAGGAGCCTATCCAGCTATTTTACATTTGTTACAGATGTTGTCCACCATCATAAAACCAGAGTCAGAGATTATAATATTCACTCTTTTAAATATAAGAGTCTATCTAGTAAGAACACATTTTTATATTCCGGCACTGTTGAGTGGCCATACCAACCAGAAACACTTGTTAAAGAATGTCAATAGCTGGCCAATGTGTGAACAGTCAAACCTTTTACGTGTCTGTGTCTCTGTAATGTGTCTGTGTCTCTGTAATGTGTCTGTGTCTCTGTAATGTGTCTGTGTCTCTGTAATGTGTCTGTGTCTCTGTAATGTGTCTGTGTCTCTGTAATGTGTCTGTGTCTCTGTAATGTGTCTGTGTCTCTGTAATGTGTCTGTGTCTCTGTAATGTGTCTGTGTCTCTGTAATGTGTCTGTGTCTCTGTAATGTGTCTGTGTCTCTGTAATGTGTCTGTATCTATATAATGTGTCTGTATCTATGTAATGTGTCTGTATCTATATAATGTGTCTGTATCTATATAATGTGTCTGTATCTATGTAATGTGTCTGTATCTATATAATGTGTCTGTGTCTATATAATGTGTCTGTATCTATGTAATGTGTCTGTAATGTGTCTGTATCTATATAATGTGCCTGTATCTATATAATGTGTCTGTATCTATATAATGTGTCTGTATCTATATAATGTGTCTGTATCTATGTAATGTGTCTGTATCTATATAATGTGTCTGTGTCTATGTAATGTGTCTGTATCTATGTAATGTGTCTGTATCTATATAATGTGTCTGTGTCTATGTAATGTGTCTGTATCTATGTAATGTGTCTGTATCTATATAATGTGTCTGTGTCTATGTAATGTGTCTGTATCTATGTAATGTGTCTGTGTCTATATAATGTGTCTGTAATGTGTCTGTATCTATGTAATGTGTCTGTATCTATATAATGTGTCTATATCTCTGTAATGTGTCTGTATCTATATAATGTGTCTGTGTCTATGTAATGTGTCTGTATCTATGTAATGTGTCTGTATCTATGTAATGTGTCTGTATCTATATAATGTGTCTGTGTCTATGTAATGTGTCTGTATCTATGTAATGTGTCTGTATCTATGTAATGTGTCTGTATCTATGTAATGTGTCTGTATCTATGTAATGTGTCTGTGTCTATATAATGTGTCTGTATCTCTGTAATGTGTCTGTATCTATATAATGTGTCTGTATCTATGTAATGTGTCTGTATCTATGTAATGTGTCTATATCTCTGTAATGTGTCTATATCTCTGTAATGTGTCTGTATCTATGTAATGTGTCTGTATCTATATAATGTGTCTGTATCTCTGTAATGTGTCTGTAATGTTTCTGTAATGTGTCTGTATCTATGTAATGTGTCTGTATCTATGTAATGTGTCTGTATCTCTGCAATGTGTCTGTATCTATGTAGTGTGTCTGTATCTATGTAATGTGTCTATATCTATGTAATGTGTCTGTATCTATGTAATGTGTCTGTAATGTGTCTGTGTCTATGTAATGTGTCTGTATCTGACTGCGTGTATTGGTTCCTGACTTCCCTGAACAGTTGCATATCACGGGGACTATTCGATGCTATTGCAGTCCGCCACAGGATGTTTTTGTGCTGGTCGAGGGCAGTCAGGTCTGGAGTGAACCAAGGGCTATATCTGTTCTTAGTTCTGCATTTTTTGAACGGAGCATGCTTATCTAAAATGGTGAGGAAGTTACTTTTAAAGAATGACCAGGCATCCTCAACTGACGGGATGAAGTCAATGTCCTTCCAGGATACCCGGGCCAGGTCGATTAGAAAGGCCTGCTCACAGAAGTGTTTTAGGGAGCGTTTGACAGTGATGAGGGGTGGTCGTTTGACTGCGGCTCCATAGCGGATACAGGCAATGAGGCAGTGATCGCTGAGATCCTGGTTGAAGACAGCGGAGGTGTATATGGAGGGCCAGTTGGTCAGGATGACGTCTATGAGGGTGCCCTTGTTTACAGATTTAGGGTTGTACCTGGTGGGTTCCTTGATGATTTGTGTGAGATTGAGGGCATCTAGCTTAGATTGTAGGACTGTTAAGCATATCCCAGTTTAGGTCACCTAACAGAACAAACTCTGAAGCTATATGGGGGGCGATCAATTCACAAATGGTGTCCAGGGAACAGCTGGGTGCTGAGGGGGGTCTGTAGCAGGCGGCAACAGTGAGAGACTTATTTCTGGAGAGAGTAATTTTCAAGATTAGTAGTTCGAACTGTTTGGGTATGGACCTGGAAAGTATGACATTACTTTGCAGGCTATCTCTGCAGTAGACTGCAACTCCTCCCCCTTTGGCAGTTATATCTTGACGGAAGATGTTATAGTTGGGTATGGAAATCTCCAAATTTTTGGTGGCCTTCCTGAGCCAGGATTCAGACACGGCAAGGACATCAGGGTTAGCAGAGTGTGCTAAAGTAGTGAGTAAGTAAAACAAACTTAGGGAGGAGGCTTCTGATGTTGACATGCATGAAACCAAGGCTTTTTCGATCACAGAAGTCAACAAATGAGGGTGCCTGGGGACATGCAGGGCCTGGGTTTACCTCCACATCACCCGCGGAACAGAGGAGGAGTAGTATGAGGGTGCGGCTAAAGGCTATCAAAACTGGTCGCCTAGAGCGTTGGGGACAGAGAATGAAAGGAGTAGATTTCTGGGCATGGTAGAATATATTCAGGGCATAATGCGCAGACAGGGGTATGGTGGGGTGCGGGTACAGCGGAGGATAGCACAGGCACTGGGTGATGATGAGAGAGGTTGTATCTCTGGACATGCTGGTTGTAATGGGTGAGGTCACCGCATGTGTGGGAGGTGGGACAAAGGAGGTATCAGGGGTATGAAGAGTGGAACTAGGGGCTCCATTGTAAACTAAAACAATGATAACTAACCTGAACAACAGTATACAAGGCATATTGACATTTGAGAGAGACATACAGTAATCACAGGTGTTGAATTGGGAGAGCTAGCTAAAACAGTAGCTAAAACAGTAGGTGAGACAACAACAGCTAATCAGCTAGCACAACAACAGCAGGTAAAATGGCGTTGGCTAGGCAGGGAGGGTCGGATTAGTATGAGGGTGCGGCTATGTCTGTGTCTATGTAATGTGTCTGTGTCTATGTAATGTGTCTGTATCTCTGTAATGTGTCTGTATCTATATAATGTGTCTGTTTCTCTGTAATTGTAAATATATATTAATGGGGAAAAAAATAGGGACCGCAATGGAAATAAGACTTGATTGTGCAATCCTGGTCACTTTATTAAATCTTTGTACTGGTTCCTCAGAGGAGGATGGTGAGGACCATCCTCCTCAGTGAATTCCAGAAAAATAAATTGTGAAATATTAAAACATTTCCTTTTCTAGATAAAACTTTATGAAATATATTCATGTCATCAAATAATTAATTATCACACTGTTTTAGGGCCTCCCGGGTGGCGCAGTGGTCTAGGGCACTGCAACCCCAGTGGCGGGCCGGGCGCAGTGCACGCTAACCAGGTCGCCAGGTACACAGTGTTTCCTCCGACACATTGGTGCGGCTGGCTTCCGGGTTGGATGCGCGCTGTGTTAAGAAGCAGTGCGGCTTGGTTGGGTTGTGTTTCGGAGGACGCATGGCTTTCGACCTTCGTCTCTCCCGAGCACGTACAGGAGTTGTAGCGATGAGACAGCTAGCTTCCGTCCTCCTCTGGGTACATTGACTTCAATACAAAACCTAGGAGGATCATGGTTCTCACCCCATTCCATAGACTTACACAGTAATTATGACATCTTCTGGAGGACGTCCTCCAACCTATCAGTGCTCTTGCAGCATGAACTGACATGTCATCCACCCAGTCAAAGAATCAGATAATAAATCTAGTACTGAAAGCATAAACTACAGCTAGCTAGCACTGCAGTGCATAAAATGTGGTGAGTAGTTGATTCAAAGAGAGAGAAAGACAATAGTTGAACAGTTTTGAACAATTTCTTCAAAAATGAAGGCAAAGAAAGAGAGAGAGAGGGAGGGAGAGAGAGAGAGAGAGAGAGAGAGAGAGAGAGAGAGAGAGAGAGAGAGAGAGAGAGAGAGAGAGAGAGAGAGAGAGAGAGAGAGAGAGATCTGTGGTGGTCGGCGAACCCTCAACTCAACCTCCTTGCCTGTAGTGCTGCGTGCCATCGATTGTACCACAAAAGCAGGATGAAGTGGTAAAGTCCATATCCACCTTTATAAACACAGGGTCTCTAAAGTTATTTTAATTTATGGTTGTAAACATTATTTTGAGTTAATTATACGAGGGGTGGAAAAATGTACAGTAAAGGGGAGAGTCATGAAACTATTTTTTACGTTGAGGAGGTGGAATTTGGGGGGGAATGACACCTTGACTCTTTCTCCCTCTGTTTCCATCTCCTTCCCCCTCTGTTTCCATCTCCTTCTCTCTCTGTTTCCATCTCTCCTTCTCTCTCTGTTTCCATCTCTCCTTCTCACTCTGTTTCCATCTCTCATTCTCTCTCTGTTTCCATCTCTCCTTCTCTCTGTTTCCATCTCTCCTTCCCACTCTGTTTCCATCTCTCATTCTCTCTCTGTTTCCATCTCTCCTTCTCTCTCTGTTTCCATCTCTCTGTTTCTATTTTGTCCCGTCCCCCTTTCTTTTACACCTTGTCTTTCTCTATATAGATATTTCTCTGTTTTCATCTATCTCTCCCCCTCTCTCTCTCCCTCTCCCTCCCCCTCTCTCTCTCTCTCTCTCTCTCTCTCTCTCTCTCTCCCCTCCCTCACCCCTCTTCCCCCCCCCCTCCCCCCCTCTCTCTCTCCCTCCCCTCCCCCTCTCTCCCTCCCTCCCCCTCTCCCCCTCTCTCTTTCTCGCTCCCTCTCTCTCCCTCTCCCTCCCTCCCCTCCCTCTCCCCCCCTCTCTCTCCCTCCCTCCCTCCCCCTCTTCCCCCCCTCCCTCCCTCCCTCCCCCTCTCTCTCTCTCTCCCTCTCTCTCTCTCTCTCTCTCTCTCTCTCTCCCTCTCTCTCTCTCTCTCTCTCTCTCTCTCTCTCTCTCTCTCTCTCTCTCTCTCTCTCTCCCCCCTCCCCCCTCTTCCCCCTCCCCCTCTCTCTCTCCCTCCCCTCCCCCTCTCTCTCCCTCCCTCCCCCTCTCCCCCCCTCTCTCCCTCCCTCCCCCTCTCCTCCCTCTCCCCCTCTCTCTTTCTCGCTCCCTCACCAATCTGCTCGCTGTTACACCTCTCTATGTTTCCACCACCGGAGCCATTAGCAGCTCTAATGTGTCACCATTGCCAGGGCTTAGCACCTCATGTCAACTAATGTCTACTGCACCCAGCACATATTTCATATTAATCCTTCATCATCCTCCTCTTCTACTCCAGCTGTACATAACACGTATTTAGCTACAGTCTAATAATCTGTAGAAAGAGGGATACTTTGCCAACAGTACACAGTCCATGGATCTATAGATCCTGAGTATGGTGAATTAAATGAATATATTCAGATGATGGTGAATTTGAGTAATGTGACTGTGGTTGTTTCATCTGCTGTTATTCTGTAATGGTGAACTGGCCCATTTTGTATTCATGGTAACACCATGGGGAAAGATATTGCACAGTAACAAGTAGCTCTTTAGATTGACTAGTGTTTTATTCACATCCTGCTCATTTGAGTTAATTACCCATAATTCAGTTCAGATATGAAGCATCTGTCATGTGAAATGAACCATAAACTAGCTAAGCTATCATTACCAATCCAATATGCTCCATCCATCCATAAACCTTCAGGTTATCCATACATACATCTATTCATTCATTCATTCATCCAGTCTGTCCAAACATCCATCCATCCATCCATAATCTATATAATCTTTCTGCCCACCTTTCAGACTGTTTGAAGACTCGTGACATTTGGAGGTAAAAATCTAAATCTAACCTGCTATTACATTTGACATAGTACAGAACTAATAGGCCACTCCTGCATATTGTGCACCCTTGAAATGCAGTGACAACCCTCTAAGCAATTACAAAGCTGTCAACCCTCATGTCACACTGAGGGAGAATATGTGAGATATGTAGGAGAGGAGGGGATAGCTACAGTACAGCAGGAGAGAGAGAGAGAGAGAGCGAGAGACAGAGAGCCAGAGAGACAGAGAGACAGAGAGAGAGAGAGAGAGGGAGAGACAGAGACAGAGACAGAGACAGAGAGAGAGAGAGAGAGAGAGAGAGAGAGAGAGAGGGAGAGACAGAGACAGAGAGACAGAGAGACAGAGAGACAGAGAGAGAGAGAGAGAGAGAGAGAACTGATGTTCTACTACTACAATATAACTAATGTTCTACTACTACAGTATAACTACTGTTCTACTACTACAGTATAACTACTGTTCTACTACTACAATATAACTCTACTGTTCTACTACTACAGTATAACTACTGTTCTACTACTACAGTATAACTACTGTTCTACTACTACAGTATAACTCTACTGTTCTACTACTACAGTATAACTACTGTTCTACTACTACAGTATAACTACTGTTCTACTACTACAGTATAACTACTGTTCTACTACTACAGTATAACTACTGTTCTACTACTACAGTATAACTACTGTTCTACTACTACAGTATAACTACTGTTCTACTACTACAGTATAACAGGAGATGGAAACAGAGGGAGAAGGAGATGGAAACAGATGGAGAATGAGATGGAAACAGAGAGAGAAGGAGATGGAAACAGAGAGAGAAGGAGATGGAAACAGAGAGAGAATGAGAGATGAACAGTTATACTGTAGTAGTATTGAGAAAAAGCAGAGATGTGAGTCTGTGTGAGGAAACAGCAGTGATGTGAGTCTGTGTGAGGAAACAGCAGTGATGTGAGTCTGTGTGAGGAAACAGCAGTGATGTGAGTCTGTGTGATGAAACAGCAGAGATGTGAGTCTGTGTGAGGAAACAGATGTGTGAGTCTGTGTGAGGAAACAGAGATGTGAGTCTGTGTGAGGAAACAGCAGAGATTTGAGGCTGTGTGAAGAAACAGCAGAGATTTGAGGCTGTGTCTGTGCTGGTGCTACAGCAACACAGTAAGGTACACATCTGGCCCTGAGCCTCCATATAAATAACTCAACATACAATACGACAAGGAAGCCCCAAGCCTTTGCTACTGTACTGTAGAGTAGAGGAGGTAGATCAGACTACACAGCTACCGTACTGTAGAGTAGAGGTAGATCAGACTACACAGCTACTGTACTGTAGAGTAGAGATAGATCAGACTACACAGCTACTGTACTGTAGAGTAGAGGAGGTAGATCAGACTACACAGCTACTGTACTGTAGAGTAGAGGAGGTAGATCAGACTACACAGCTACTGTACTGTAGAGTAGAGGAGGTAGATCAGACTACACAGCTACTGTACTGTAGAGTAGAGGAGGTAGATCAGACTACACAGCTACTGTACTGTAGAGTAGAGGAGGTAGATCAGACTACACAGCTACTGTACTGTAGAGTAGAGGAGGTAGATCACACTACACAGCTTTCCGAGATGGCATAGCAGTTCAGATGTCTTTTGTCCTCGTCTTGTCGTGTCCTGTATATATATATATTTACAACTTTTTTCACATACATTTTATTTTTATTTTCCATCAACTCATCTTCAAAACACTCTCCTGCAACCCGCCTCACCAATTTATATTTATAAATAAGTATTATTTACCTCAAATCTGCAATCCTCCAAGAAGCTAGCCAGAAGCTAGCCAGAAACTCCAAGAAGCTAGCCAGAAACTAGCCAGAAGCTAGCCAGGAGCTAGCCAGAAGCTAGCCCAGAAGCTAATCCAGAAGCTAGTTCAGAAGCTAGTTAGCTTCTTTACTGGCAAATCGTTAGTATTCAGCTAACCACGATTTGTGGTCATCAGCTATCCTTTAGCTCGAAAATCTATCGCCAGTTTTGTACGGCGCAGCGCGGCTCGGAACGGAACATACCGGACCAATTTTTCTCTCCATGTCCCTGGATTTCAACCGCTCTCTGGACATTCATACCTGGATCTCACAGCTAGCTAGCTGCTATCCGTGTGACTATCTGCTTTCGTCGATTCCGGAGCAAACATCAATTACTCCGGAGCTAGCCAGCTCCGTCAATCACTCCTGAGCTCCGTCAATCACTCCTGGGCTGCAGTCACCTATCCGGACCCGTTTTGCTGCCTACGCGGAGCCCCACCGGGCATTCACAACTGGACTGCCGACGTTATCTACCCGAAGGAGATCCAGCTGGCTCCTCCGTCGCGACGTTACCTGAACGCCCATCTGCGGCCTGCTAACCGTTAGCTGTCTTACCGGCTGCTCTCAGAATAGACAATCGGACAATTTATTTATTTTTATTATTATTATGTTTCTTCTTGGGCCTCTATAACTATATCTATTGTTTTTATTTTTTGTTGTTGTGTGATTTGGACTAATCCCCTCTACAACACGGAACCCCACTAATCTACTGACGGAACGCAAGAGGTGGCTAACAACAGACCTCCATCCTATGCTAGCTTGCTACCGATGGCCTGGCTAGCTGTCTAAATCGCCGTGACCCCCAACCAACCTCTCCACTCACTGGACCCTTTTGATCACTCGACTAAGGATGCCTCTCCTTAATGTCAATATGTCTTGTCCATTGCTGTTATGGTTAGTGTTTATTGGCTTATTTCACTGTAGAGCCTCTAGTCCTGCTCACTATACCTTATCCAACTTGTTAGTTCCACCACCCACACATGCAATGACATCTCCTGGTTTCAATGATGTTTCTAGAGACAATATCTCTCTCTTCATCACTCAATACCTAGGTTTACCTCCACTGTATTCACATCCTACCATACCTTTGTCTGTACATTATACCTTGAAGCTATTTTATCGCCCCCCATCTATCTTCAGAGCTCGTGCTGCTAGGCGACCTAAACTGGAACATGCTTAACACCCCAGCCATCCTACAATCGAAACTTGATGCCCTCAATCTCACACAAATTATCAATGAACCTACCAGGTACCCCCCCAAAGCCTTAAACACGGGCACCCTCATAGATATCATCCTAACCAACTTCCCCTCTAAATACACCTCTGCTGTCTTCAACCAAGATCTCAGCGATCACTGCCTCATTGCCTGCATCCGTAATGGGTCAGCGGTCAAACGACCTCCACTCATCACTGTAAAACGCTCCCTGAAACTTCAGCGAGCAGGCCTTTCTAATCGACCTGGCCGGGGTATCCTGGAAGGATATTGATCTCATCCCGTCAGTAGAGGATGCCTGGATATTTTTTTTAAATGCCTTCCTAACCATCTTAAATAAACATGCCCCATTCAAGAAATTTAGAACCAGGAACAGATATAGCCCTTGGTTCTCCCCAGACCTGACTGCCCTTAACCAACACAAAAACATCCTATGGCGTTCTGCATTAGCATCGACAGCCCCCGTGATATGCAGCTGTTCAGGGAAGCTAGAAACCGTTATACACAGGCAGTTAGAAAAGCCAAGGCTAGCTTTTTCAAGCAGAAATTTGCTTCCTGCAACACTAACTCAAAAAAGTTCTGGGACACTGTAAAGTCCATGGAGAATAAGAACACCTCCTCCCAGCTGCCCACTGCACTGAAGATAGGAAACACTGTCACCACTGATAAATCCACCATAATTGAGAATTTCAATAAGCATTTTTCTACGGCTGGCCATGCTTTCCACCTGGCTACTCCTACCCCGGTCAACGGCACTGCACCCCCAACAGCAACTCGCCCAAGCCTTCCCCATTTCTCCTTCTCCCAAATCCATTCAGCTGATGTTCTGAAAGAGCTGAAAAATCTGGACCCCTACAAATCAGCCGGGCTAGACAATCTGGACCCTTTCTTTCTAAAAATTATCTGCCGAAATTGTTGCCACCCCTATTACTAGCCTATTCAACCTCTCTTTCGTGTCGTCTGAGATTCCCAAAGATTGGAAAGCAGCTGCAGTCATCCCCCGCTTCAAAGGGGGGGACACTCTTGACCCAAACTGCTACAGACCTATATCTATCCTACCATGCCTTTCTAAGGTCTTCGAAAGCCAAGTCAACAAACAGATTACCGACCATTTCAAATCTCACCATACCTTCTCTGCTATGCAATCTGGTTTCAGAGCTGGTCATGGGTGCACCTCAGCCACGCTCAAGGTCCTAAACGATATCTTAACCGCCATCGATAAGAAACATTACTGTGCAGCCGTATTCATTGATCTGGCCAAGGCTTTCGACTCTGTCAATCACCACATCCTCATCGGCAGACTCGACAGCCTTGGTTTCTCAAATGATTGCCTCGCCTGGTTCACCAACTACTTCTCTGATAGAGTTCAGTGTGTCAAATCGGAGGGTCTGCTGTCCGGACCTCTGGCAGTCTCTATGGGGGTGCCACCGGGTTCAATTCTTGGACCGACTCTCTTCTCTGTATACATCAATGAGGTCGCTCTTCCAGGCAAGCTTCAATGCCATACAACTCTCCTTCCGTGGCCTCCAATTGCTCTTAAATACAAGTAAAACTAAATGCATGCTCTTCAACCGATCGCTACCTGCACCTACCCGCCTGTCCAATATCACTACTCTGGACGGCTCTGACTTAGAATACGTGGACAACTACAAATACTTAGGTGTCTGGTTAGACTGTAAACTCTCCTTCCAGACCCATATCAAACATCTCCAATCCAAAGTTAAATCTAGAATTGGCTTCCTATTTCGCAACAAAGCATCCTTCACTCATGCTGCCAAACATACCCTTGTAAAACTGACCATCCTACCAATCCTCGACTTTGGTGATGTCATTTACAAAATAGCCTCCAATACCCTACTCAACAAATTGGATGCAGTCTATCACAGTGCAATCCGTTTTGTCACCAAAGCCCCATATACTACCCACCATTGCGACCTGTACGCTCTCGTTGGCTGGCCCTCGCTTCATACTCGTCGCCAAACCCACTGGCTCCATGTCATCTACAAGACCCTGCTAGGTAAAGTCCCCCCTTATCTCAGCTCGCTGGTCACCATAGCATCTCCCACCTGTAGCACACGCTCCAGCAGGTATATCTCTCTAGTCACCCCCAAAACCAATTCTTTCTTTGGCCGCCTCTCCTTCCAGTTCTCTGCTGCCAATAACTGGAACGAACTACAAAAATCTCTGAAACTGGAAACACTTATCTCCCTCACTAGCTTTAAGCACCAACTGTCAGAGCATCTTACAGATTACTGCACCTGTACATAGCCCACCTATAATTTAGCCCAAACAACTACCTCTTTCCCAACTGTATTTAATTTATTTATTTATTTTGCTCCTTTGCACCCCATTATTTTTATTTCTACTTTGCACATTCTTCCATTGCAAAACTACCATTCCAGTGTTTTACTTGCTATATTGTATTTACTTTGCCACCATGGCCTTTTTTGCCTTTACCTCCCTTCTCACCTCATTTGCTCACATTGTATATAGACTTGTTTATCCTGTATTATTGACTGTATGTTTGTTTTACTCCATGTGTAACTCTGTGTCGTTGTATCTGTCGAACTGCTTTGCTTTATCTTGGCCAGGTCGCAATTGTAAATGAGAACTTGTTCTCAACTTGCCTACCTGGTTAAATAAAGGTGAAATAAAATTAAAATAAAATAAATAAATAAACAGCTACTGTACTGTAGAGTAGAGGTAGATCAGACTACAGAGCTACTCAAATAGACATGCACACAGGCTGACATTCACACACTCACAAATACAGTACATGCACTAAAACACACATGTAGGCATGCAAACACATGCAGAGGTGCATGTCAGCTCACGCACACACACTGTGGGCTGAAGCAGATTCTGGTAATTAGCCACTATGAAGCTTCTCGTTATTAGCTGTTTTCAACTCGTTTCCCGGTTTACTGCCGTCAGAGAGAGAGAGAGGGATGGAAGTAAGGGAGGGAGGAGGCAAATAGCTTGTTTGTTTGCTAATGCCTTTATAACTGGTCTGTTCTGGAAAAAAAATTAATGAAAGAGAAAGATAGAGAAGGAGAGAATAGAGAGAGGAGAGAATAAGGAGAGAGAGGGGGAGAGAAGAGAAAGAGTAGAGAAGAGAGAGAGGAGAGAAGAGAGAGAGAAGAGAGAAGATAGAGGAGTGAAGGGAAAGAGAGAGGGAGAGTAGAGAAGAGAGAGAGGAGAGAGAGAAGAGAGAGAGGAGAGAAGAGAGATAGAAGAGAGAAGATAGAGGAGTGAAGGGGAGGAGAGAAGAGAGAGAGATGAGAGAGAGGAGAGAAGAGAGAGGAGAGAGAGAAGAGAGAGAGGAGAGGAGGGAGAAGAGAGAGAGGAGAGAGAAGATAGAGGAGTGAAGGGAAAGAGAGAGAGGAGAGGAGAGAGAGAGGAGAGAAGAGGGAGAAGAGAGAGAGGAGAGAGAAGATAGAGGAGTGAAGGGAAAGAGAGAGAGAGAGAGGAGAGAAGAGAGAGAGGAGAGAAGAGAAGAGAGGGAGGAGAGAAGAGAGAGAGAAGAGAGAAGATAGAGGAGAGAGAGAGATGAGAGAGAGGAGAGAAGAGAGAGGAGAGAGAGAAGAGAGAGAGGAGAGGAGGGAGAAGAGAGAGAGGAGAGAGAAGATAGAGGAGTGAAGGGAAAGAGAGAGAGGAGAGGAGAGAGAGGAGAGAAGAGGGAGAAGAGGGAGAAGAGAGAGAGGAGAGAGAAGATAGAGGAGTGAAGGGAAAGAGAGAGAGAGAGAAGAGAAGAGAGAGAGAGAGAAGAGAGAGGGGAGGAGAAGAGAGAGAGAGAGAGAGAGAGAGAAGAGGAGAAGAGAGAGAGGAGAGAAGAGAAGAGAGAGAGGAGAGAAGAGAGAGAAGAGAGAAGATAGAGGAGAGAAGGGGAGAGAGAGAGAGAGAGAGAGAAGATGAGGAGAGAGGAGAGAAGAGAGAGAAGATAGAGAGAAGAAGAGAGAGGAGAGGAGGAGAGAAGGGAGAAGAGAGAGGAGAGAGAAGATAGAGGAAGGGAAGGGAAAGAGAGAGAGGAAGAGGAGGAGAGAGAGAAGAGAGAAGAGGGAGAAGATAGAGGAGTGAAGGGGAGGAGAGAGAGAGAAGATGAGAAGAGAGGAGAGAAGAAGGGAAAGAGAGAGAGAGAGAGAGAAGATAGAGGAGTGAGAAAGGAGAGAGGGAGAAGAGGGAGAGAGGAGAGGAGAGAGAAGATAGGAGAGAGGGAAAGAGAGAGGAGAGAGAGAGAGAGAGAAGAGAGAGAGAGAGAGAAGAGGGAGAAGAGAGAGAGGAGAGAGAAGATAGAGGAGTGAAGGGAAAGAGAGAGAGAGAGAGAGGAGAGGAGAGAGGAGATAAGAGAGAGATACAATAAGCCACCAATTAGATGAGATTAGCCTTAGAGCTTGAATCTTCATTAACCTTAAATGCAGTCCTCAGTCTTTATCCACTGATGCTATTCCTGACCACTACTGGTGTAAATGTATGTTGACTGAGGTGTGTGTGTGTGTGTGTGCGTGTGCGTGTGCGTGCGTGCGTGCGTGCGTGCGTGCGTGTGTGTGTGTGTAGCACAGTGCTACACAAAGCTTCACAGCACAGAGCTACAGAGAGCTACACAGCATAGAGCTACACAGAGCTACACAGCATAGAGCTACACAGAGCTACACAGAGTTACACAGCACAGTGCTACACAGCACATAGCTACACAGCACAGTGCTTCACAGCACTGAGCTACACAGCACAGAGCTACACAGCACTGAGCTACACAGCACAGAGCTATCTAGAGCTACATAGCACAGAGCTACACAGCACTGAGCTACACAGCACAGAGCTACACAGCACTGAGCTACAGAGAGCTACACAACATAGCATTCAACATTCAAAACAAGTTTAAAACCATTGAAACATTTGCAGTTTCAGGACACGGGTGGCCATACAGGTAAGATGGATCAACTGTTAGTCGATTATACATTCCTATCCCACACACAGAGCTACGCAGCACAGAGCTACACAGCACAGAGCTATCTAGAGCTACATAGCACAGAGCTACACAGCACTGAGCTACACAGCACAGAGGTACACAGAGCTACTCAGCGCAGAGTTACATAGTGCTACACAGCACTAGAGCTACACAGTGCTTAACAGCACAGATCTACACAGCACAGAGCTACATAGAGCTACACAGCATAGAGATACACAGCACAGAGCTACACAGCACTGAGCTACACAGCACAGAGCTACATAGCACAGAGCTACGAATCCCACAGCTACACAAAGCTACACAGCACAGATCTACACAGCACAGAGCTACATAGAGCTACACAGCATAGAGCTACACAGAGCTATACAACACAGCACATAATTACACAGTGCTACACAGCACAGAGCTACACAGCACAGAGCTACACAGTGGTACACAGCACATAGCTACTCAGCACAGATCTACACAGCACAGAGCTACTCAGCACAGATCTACACAGCACAGAGCTACACAGCACAGAGCTACACAGCACAGAGCTACACAGCACAGATCTACTCAGCACAGATCTACACAGCACAGAGCTACACAGCAAAGATCTACACAGCACAGCAGAGTGCAGTGTATTGTAAGACAACAGAATACAGCAGAATCTTAATAGATGACAACAGGAAAGATTCATCCAAGATGCTCAGCGGAAGATGAGATTAGATTAGAAACCAAAACACTGTTGTTGATATTCTCTCTCCCTCGCCCTCCCTCTCTCTCCCTCGCTCTCCCTCTGTCTCTCTCCTTCTCTCTCCCTCTCTCTCCTTCTCTCTCCCTCTCTCTCCTTCTCTCTCCCTCTCTCTCCTTCTCTCTCCCTCTCCTTCTCTCTCCCTCTCTTTAACTCTCTCTCCCAAATTCAAATTCATATTCAAGCTGCTTTATTGGTATGAAAACCAATATTGCCAAAGCAAGAATGTAAACAATATACATTGTAATAAAGAATAATAATAACAACAATAAAATGTTAACAGTCAGTAGAATTAATATAACAAATCACTCTCTCTTTCTCTTTCTCTCTCTCTTTCTCTCAATTAAATTACATTTTATGTCATTAAATTAGCTTTATTGGCATGACGTAACAATGTACATATTGCCAAAGCTTACCTTGGACATTTAAAATATTACCATATTAATAACAATAATCAATATAGTCAACGGGACAACAGTAACAACAATAATCAAGGGTCAAAACAACCACACATTGAACAATAACAATAAGCATAGAGGACATGTGCAGGTTGGTTGGTCTGTCAGACACTGTCCCTCCTCTTATGACAGGCAGCAATGTAGTGCGCTGCCAACCCACAGCTCTCTGCGTCCTCTCCCAACAGGACGGGTAGCCTATTCTCGTCAGAGGTCTTTGAAACCTTGAATAAGGGATTCAAATTTGGGGAAATGACACTAATTGTTTAATTTAAAAAAAACATTTTGTCAGGAAATGCAGCTCTGTCTCGGGTTCTGCTGTTGTGCAGTGGTTGCACAGCCTTTCCTCTTACAGTAAGCCATGTTTTCCTGTGTCTACCCTTTTCAGTGGCAAGGCTGTGCTCACTGAGCCTGTACTTTGTCAAGGTTTTTCTAAGGTTTTGACTAGTAACCATGGTGAAATAGTTTGTCACGGTGTACTGTCGATTTAGTGCCAGACAGCACTGCATTTTGCTTTGTGTTTGTGTTTCCCAATAACTAATGTAGTGTTGTTTTGACTGTGTTGTAATTTGGTTTATTCTGATTGATTGGATGTTCTGGTCCTGAGGCTTTGGTGTGTTAGTAGAACAGGTTTGTAGAACAGGATTGTAGAACAGGTTTGTAGAACAGATTTGTAGAACAGGATTGTAGATCAGGTTTGTAGAACAGGTTTGTAGAACAGGAAAGCTCAGCTCTTGGTATTGCAGGGCTTGGTAATGATATGAGAGGGGGTCACTGTATTTGAAATGTTTCCAAAATGTAATTGCTCTTTTTTGAGTTTTTATTATTTGTGGATATTGGCCTAATTCTGCCATTATTCTGACCTGCATGTGTTGTTTGGATTTTTCTTCTGGACATGTAGGAGAATCGTACAGAACTCTGCATGCAGGGTTTCAATCGGGTGTTTGGCCCATTCTGTGAAATATTGTTTTGCAAGTGGACCCCACACCTCGCTGCCATGAAGTGCAATTGGTTCAATGACACATTCAATTATTTTTATCCAAATTTGAATAGGTATTTTTATTTGAATTATTTTTTTAATGGTGTAGAATGCGCTGCGTGCTTTCTCTCTCAGTTCATTCAGTGCATCATTAAGGTGTCCAGTTGAGTTTATTTTTAAACCTAAGTAATTGTAGTGTGTGCAGTACTCTATATATGTTTGAATCAATTGAGAACTTATATCTAATTCCCTGAGACAAGAGAGACAACACAACACCACAAATATATATTCACTTTTTTTAAATGTGAGAGAAAAAAAGTTAAACACATTTTTATTTGACGTACCCCCGAAGGTATTGCCTGCTTCACTGGATCAATCTAAAACTTTGCACACACACTGCTGCCATCTAGTGGCCAAACTCGAAATTGTACCTAAACTGCAATATTATATTATGGCCTTTCTCTTGCAATTCAAAGATGATGGAACAAAACAAAAAATAGAAAATTAACGTTTTTATGTTTGTATTATCTTCTACCAGATATAATGTGTAATATTCTCAGACATTAATTTCACATTTCCACAAACTTCAAAGTGTTTCCTTTCAAATGGTATCAAGAATATGCATATCCTTGTTTCAGGTCCTGAGCTACAGGCAGTTAGATTTGGGTATGTCATTTTAGACGGAAATTGAAAAAAGGGGCTCGATGCTTAAGAGGGTAACTTTGTTAAAGCAAGGCCCCTGAACTCTGGTGTATCGGTTATCAAGGGGCAAAGTATTGACATGTTTTTTGAATTGGGAGATGAGCTTCAAATTTTCTTTACTGACCAAAATTTTCACTTTTCTGACTGCTTATATGATGACGAGCTTCTCACACGACTGGCCTATCTGAGTGATGCTTTTTCTCGCCTGAATGATCTGAATCTAGGATTACAGGGACTCTCCACAACTATATTCAAGGTGCAGGACAAAATTGAGGCTATAATTAAGAAGTTGGAGCTCTTCACTGTCTGCATTAAGAAGGACAACACTCAGGTCTTTCCATCATTGTATAATCGTTATCCCTTTCATGCCCTGCCTCCAGTCCACTTACCAATATCTGAACAAGAGAGCCTCATCGAAATTGCAACAAGCGGTTCATGAAAATGTCATTTAATCAGAAGCTACTGCCAGATTTCTGGATTGGGCTGTGCTCAGAGTATCCTGCCTTGGCAAATCGTGCTGTTAAGTCACTGAGGCCCTTTATAACCACGGACCTATGTGAGAGTGGATTCGCGGCCCTCACTAGCATGAAAACTAAATACATGTATGTGTGGAAAATGATTTAAGACTGAGACTCTCTCCAATACAACCCAACATTGCAGAGTTATGTGCATCCTTTCAAGCACACCTTTCTCATTAACCTGTGGTGAGTTATTCACAATTTTCGATGAACAAATAAGGTTTTATATGTAAGACGGTTAAATAAAGAGCTAAATGATTGATTATTATTATATTATTTGTGCCCTGGTCCTATAAGAGCTCTTTGTCACTTGCCAAGAGCTGGGTTGAGACAAAAACTCACACTCCTTCTTATGTTTAATAAATGTATCGTATAGTGTGTGTGTGGCAGACTTACAATGATGGCAAAAAAACAACATTTGAGAGTGTGCTGACCCTGGTGCTAGAGGGGGTACAGCTGACCCTGGTGCTAGAGGGGGTACAGCTGACCCTGGTGCTAGAGGGGGTACAGCTGACCCTGGTTCTAGAGGGGGTACAGCTGACCCTGGTGCTAGAGGGGGTACGCAGCTGGAGGTTGAATGTTTGAAGGGGTACGGGACTATCAAAAGTTTGGGAACCACTGCAGTGGTCTGTATTTTCCTACCCCTCTCCGTAAGTGTGTGTATCTCTCTCTCTCTCTGAACATGTCTCTCTGTATATTTATGTCTGTGCATTCCTCTTTCCTTCTCTTTCCTTTTCTCCTAACAGTGGGTATATCCCAAATGGCTCCCCATTCACTATTTAGTTCACCACTTTTGAGCAGAACCCTATGGGCACACCATAGGGAATAGGGTGCCATTAGTTACAGAAACACTGAGCGATTGAAGCTGACTGCTGAAGGCATGTTGTCCTGAAGATGCATGGGGCCTTATCTCTCTCTGGCTCAGGGACTTTCAAGGCTAAGCTATAGTATAAGGCCTACTGTGTCCCTGGCTCTCTCTACTCCATTATCCAGTCCACACAGAGCACCAGTCCTAATGCTGCCTGGTGACAGGGGGCTCCAGTAGCAACACTCTAGATTCCGGAACACTCTACAATACTGCAGTCCTAATGCTGCCTGGTGACAGAGGGCTCCAATAGCAACACTCTAGATTCCAGAACACTCTATAGCTACATTCCAGTAGATTCCGGAACACTCTACAATACTGCAGTCCTAATTCTGCCTGGTAACAGAGGGCTCCAGTAGCAACACTCTAGATTCCAGAACACTCTATAGCTACATTCCAGTAGATTCCGGAACACTCTACAAAACTCCCTCTCTCGCATGTTGTGTACTAGAGGACATGTGAAGACCGAGAGGGTAAGGAATACAATAACAGCAAGAGGAGGTAGATGACACAGTGCTGCAAAATAATCAGAAACCATCTGTTTATAATAGCAATGTCAGATATTCATTTCTATGTGCTGTGGATGCTTGCTTAGTGTAACTATCTTGCAGTACAAATACAGACACTGTATTCTCCACAGCATATTAAAAAAGGCAGGTAAGAACCATTCATGATAAAATGTCTTTATTGTAACACGTTCCTGGTATGATCAGACATAGTTCACACCTGCTCACTATATGGCTCACAACCAAACATGCTCGACTTTCACACCAGGTTTAGATGACCATCTGGGATAGCTTCTTCAGCGTATCTAAGTGACCCTCTTACACCAGGTTTAGATGACCATCTGGGATAGCTTCAGCGTATCTAAGTGACCCTCTTACACCAGGTTTAGATGACCATCTGGGATAGCTTCAGCGTATCTAAGTGACCCTCTTACACCAGGTTTAGATGACCATCTGGGATAGCTTCAGCGTATCTAAGTGACCCTCTTACACCAGGTTTAGATGACCATCTGGGATAGCTTCAGCGTATCTAAGTGACCCTCTTACACCAGGTTTAGATGACCATCTGGGATAGCTTCAGCGTATCTAAGTGACCCTCTTACACCAACGGCGTTGAATGCTGAGCCTCATAGTTAACCACAGAGGTATAGACCTGTAGCACGGACACTACCTTCTGATATTCCCTCAATGTGCTTCGACACCTCCCAGCTAGTGGCTGGCTTTGGCGTTTTACACTACGATGTCGATGTGCAGAGTCACTCACTGATGGGACTTTACACTACGATGTGGATGTGCAGAGTCACTCACTGATGGGACTTTACACTACGATGTGGATGTGCAGAGTCACTCACTGATGGGACTTTACACTACGATGTGGATGTGCAGAGTCACTCACTGATGGGACTTTACACTACGATGTCGATGTGCAGAGTCACTCACTGATGTGACTTTACACTACGATGTGGATGTGACTTTACACTACGATGTGGATGTGACTTTACACTACGATGTGGATCTGACTTTACACTACGATGTGGATGTGACTTTACACTACGATGTGGATGTGACTTTACACTACGATGTGGATGTGACTTTACACTACGATGTGGATGTGACTTTACACTACGATGTGGATGTGACTTTACACTACGATGTGGATGTGACTTTACACTACGATGTGGATGTGACTTTACACTACGATGTGGATGTGACTTTACACCACGATGTGGATGTGACTTTACACTACGATGTGGATGTGACTTTACACTACGATGTGGATCTGACTTTACACTACGATGTGGATGTGACTTTACACTACGATGTGGATGTGACTTTACACTACGATGTGGATGTGCACAGTCAGTCACTGATGGGACTTTACACTATGACGTCGATGATGCACAGTCACTCACTGATGGGACTTTACACTACGATGTGGATGTGACTTTACACTACGATGTGGATGTGACTTTACACTACGATGTGGATGTGACTTTACACTACGATGTGGATGTGCAGAGTCACTCACTGACGAGACTTTACACTACGATGTGGATGTGATTTTACACCACGATGTGGATGTGACTTTACACTACGATGTGGATGTGACTTTACACTACGATGTGGATGTGACTTTACACTACGATGTGGATGTGACTTTACACTACGATGTGGATGTGACTTTACACTACGATGTGGATGTGCACAGTCAGTCACTGATGGGACTTTACACTATGACGTCGATGATGCACAGTCACTCACTGATGGGACTTTACACTACGATGTGGATGTGACTTTACACTACGATGTGGATGTGACTTTACACTACGATGTGGATGTGCAGAGTCACTCACTGATGGGACTTTACACTACGATGTGGATGTGACTTTACACTACAATGTGGATGTGACTTTACACTACGATGTGGATGTGACTTTACACTACGATGTGGATGTGCACAGTCACTCACTGATGAGACTTTACACTACGATGTCGATGTGACTTTACACTACGATGTCGATGTGCACAGTCACTCACTGACGCGACAAAACCCACACTCATATCACCGCCTCAATCACTCCAGACTCAGTTTGGATTGGTCGGAAAAACATTCCAGGCACTGTGACATCACACTCTGGAAGATTCCACTGCCATCATGCATTCCGAAACAACGACCCAAAAATAGACGGATCTAGATTGGAAGAGGCGCCACACAAAGATTTTAACGTGTTTGTGTGTGTGCGCCAGATAGAGGATATTTTGAGAACCTCTGACATCTAAGCCATTTAAAACATTTATCACTTGACTCACTCACTTTACATAAGGTCATGATGCATTGACTTGATTCATACATAATAGACTCACGTCACTTTAAATAGCAAGGTCTTGATGCATTGACTTGATTCATACATAATAGACTCACGTCACTTTAAATAGCAAGGTCTTGATGCATTGACTTGATTCATACATAATAGACTCACGTCACTTTAAATAGCAAGGTCTTGATGCATTGACTTGATTCATACATAATAAACTCACGTCACTTTAAATAGCAAGGTCTTGATGCATTGACTTGATTCATACATAATAGACTCACGTCACTTTAAATAGCAAGGTCTTGATGCATTGACTTGATTCATACATAATAGACTCACGTCACTTTAAATAGCAAGGTCTTGATGCATTGACTTGATTCATACATAATAGACTCACGTCACTTTAAATAGCAAGGTCTTGATGCATTGACTTGATTCATACATAATAGACTCACGTCACTTTAAATAGCAAGGTCTTGATGCATTGACTTGATTCATACATAATAGACTCACGTCACTTTAAATAGCAAGGTCTTGATGCATTGACTTGATTCATACATAATTGTGAGAAAATGTTTTACATATTTTTTCACATCAGACAAGTCAACACCATCCAACAAGCTCTCACAGTCTCTTTGAAAAATTAGACGTTCAGCCACGTTCTCCAAACTTCAACTTTTGAAGTTAAGGGTTAAGTTTAGTCACTCATTCTGAATGGTTATGGTAAGGGTTAAGGTTTTGGATAGGGTTCAAACATTAAGTTTAGGCACTCATTCTGAATGGTTAAGGTAAGGGTTAAGGTTTGGGATAGGGTTAAAACATTAAGTTAAGTCGCTCATTCTGAATGGTTATGGTAAGGGTTAAGGTTTGGGATAGGGTTCAAACATTAAGTTTAGTCACTCATTCTGAATGGTTATGGTAAGGGTTAAGGTTTTGGATAGGGTTCAAACATTAAGTTTAGGCACTCATTCTGAATGGTTAAGGTAAGGGTTAAGGTTTGGGATAGGGTTAAAACATTAAGTTAAGTCACTCATTCTGAATGGTTATGGTAAGGGTTAAGGTTTGGGATAGGGTTAAAACATTAAGTTTAGTCACTCATTCTGAATGGTTATGGTAAGGGTTAAGGTTTGGGATAGGGTTAAAACATTAAGTTTAGTCACTCATTCTGAATGGTTATGGTAAGGGTTAAGGTTTGGGATAGGGTTAAAACATTAAGTTTAGTCACTCATTCTGAATGGTTATGGTAAGGGTTAAGGTTTGGGATAGGGTTAAAACATTAAGTTAAGTCACTCATTCTGAATGGTTATGGTAAGGGTTAAGGTTTGGGATAGGGTTAAAACATTAAGTTTAGTCACTCATTCTGAATGGTTATGGTAAGGGTTAAGGTTTGGGATAGGGTTAAAACATTAAGTTTAAGTCACTCATTCTGAATGGTTATGGTAAGGGTTAAGGTTTGGGATAGGGTTAAAACCAGAAATAATAAAACAGTGTTCACGACTGGGATCAAACACCCAGCCTTCTGATCCTGGGTTAAGGGATTTCCCAAGCCACCCTAGTCCACAACACCATAGCAAAACCCAAGCCTACTTGATGGTAATAATGCTCTCTGTTGCCCCTAGTGGCCAGTTTTGAAGGCATTTCAAAACGTCCTCAGGATATGGATAGACGTCCAAATTTGACGTCAATCTTTAACAACCTGGCTGCACCAGCGCCCCATCTCACCACGGAGGGGACGCAAATGGTGCAAAACTCCTTTGGCTAAAAACAGAGACTACATTGACTACGTTCTCTGATTCTATGGCAAAGATCAGAGACTCAGTTTACTCTATTTTGATGGCAAATATCAGAGACTTAGTTATCTCTGTTTTCATGGTAAAGATCAGATACTTAGTTCTCTGTTTCAATGGCAAAGATCAGAGACTTAACTTTCTGTTTTGATCGCAAAGATCATACTTAGTTTTCTCTGTTTCAATAGCAAAGATGAAAGACTTAGCTTACTCTATTTTGATGGCAAAGATCAGAGTTAACTTTCTCTGTTTTGATGACAAAGATCAGTGACCTAGTTTTCTCTGTTTCAATGGCAAAGATCAGAGACCTAGTTCTCTATGTTTTGATGACAAAGATCAGAGTTAACTTTCTCTGTTTCAATGGCAAAGATCAGAGACCTAGTTTTCTCTGTTTCAATGGCAAAGATCAGAGACCTAGTTCTCTCTGTTTTGATGAAAACGAGGGTTCCCTGTTTGCGGTCTACCTGACCTGTGTTTATTAATGTCTTGTGTCTGACTGATACTAGGTTGCTACAGTATACTCAGGTCTAATTAATGGATTAGAGGCAGAGACACACAGAGGTTCTGTAATCTGCTTTGACAGAGCCACTTACCTACCGTTGCTATTCCAGATCCGCTCTGTCACTGACTCTGGCCTGCCTTTTCACTGCGAGAGAGTGAGAGAGAGAGAGAGAGAGAGAGAGAGAGAGAGAGAGAGAGAGAGAGAGAGAGAGAGAGAGAGAGAGAGAGAGAGAGAGAGAGAGAGAGAGATATGGCTATCCAACAGAGAGAGAGCGATAGAGAGAGGTGGAAAGAGAGAGACAGAGATAGAGAAAGAGCAGAGAGAGAAAGAGAGCAGAGAGAGGTGGAAAGTCTTGGAAGTATACAGTTACTTTTATAGGCTTGTGGTGTCTTCAGTAAAAACAAATGAAGCGTTTACTTGTGAAATATTTGTATGTTCTTTTAACAATTTTAGGTTACAATAATAATGTAAATGAGAGCGTACACAACTCTCCTGCAGTATGTCACCCTACTTTACCAGGTTAGTTAATGAATCATTCATAACGGACGTACAATGCAACTGTAGCAGACGATAAAAAACACATTTGAATTGACAGATGACATTTTCCTTTCGTCTGCTGTATAACAAAAGACATAAGCTGATGCCCAAAATGTCTTGTAGAGGTTCTGACTAACGGAGAGTAGAAATAAAAGCAAAAAGAAAGAAAGTCTCACACTAATCATGTTCCCACAACATGTAATAGGTATAGCAACCAGTGTTTTCTTCAGGGTGAACTGAACAACTAAGATGTTTTCTCCATTGACGTTTGGTCTATGTTTGACTTGTGACATTGATACTGAAGCTGACAATGACATTGGCTCCGGAGTGGCGTAGTGGTCTAAGACATTGCATCTCAGTGCTAGAGGTGTCACTACAGAACCTGGTTCGATCACGGGCTGTATCCCAACCGGCCGTGATTTGGAGTCCCGTAGGGACTCACACAATTGGCCCAGCGTCGTCTGGGTTTGGCAGAGGTAGGCCGCCATTGTAAAATAAGAATTTGTTCTTTACTGACATGCCTGGTCACATTTTTCTTTTTCGACGACTCATTGCTCCTGTCAACACTGTGCTATCATAATCTAAGAATGTGCAATCATAATCTAAGAATGTGCTATCATACTCGAAGAATGTGCTATCATACTCGAAGAATGTGCAATCATACTCGAAGAATGTGCTATCATACTCGAAGAATGTGCTATCCTACTCGAAGAATGTGCTATCATACTTGAAGAATGTGCTATCATACTCGAAGAATGTGCTATCATACTCGAAGAATGTGCTATCATACTCGAAGAATGTGCTATCATACTCGAAGAATGTGCTATCATACTCGAAGAATGTGCTATCATAATCTAAGAATGTGCTATCATAATCTAAGAATGTGCTATCATACTCTAAGAATGTGCTATCATAATCTAAGAATGTGCTATCATACTCTAAGAATGTGCTATCATAATCTAAGAATGTGCTATCATAATCTAAGAATGTGCTATCA
Organism: Oncorhynchus nerka; assembly: GCF_034236695.1. NCBI lineage: Eukaryota > Metazoa > Chordata > Actinopteri > Salmoniformes > Salmonidae > Oncorhynchus > Oncorhynchus nerka. Next base: position 79,323,632 of record NC_088401.1, on the reverse strand, counting down.
TACTCTAAGAATGTGCTATCATAATCTAAGAATGTGCTATCATACTCGAAGAATGTGCTATCATACTCTAAGAATGTGCTATCATACTCGAAGAATGTGCAATCATACTCGAAGAATGTGCTATCATACTCGAAGAATGTGCTATCATACTCGAAGAATGTGCTATCATACTCGAAGAATGTGCTATCATACTCGAAGAATGTGCTATCATACTCATACTCGAAGAATGTGCTATCATTCTCGAAGAATGTGCTATCATACTCGAAGAATGTGCTATCATACTCGAAGAATGTGCTATCATACTCGAAGAATGTGCTATCATACTCGAAGAATGTGCTATCATACTCGAATAATGTGCTATCATACTCTAAGAATGTGCTATCATAATCTAAGAATGTGCTATCATACTCGAAGAATGTGCTATCATACTCGAAGAATGTGCTATCATACTCGAAGAATGTGCTATCATACTCGAAGAATGTGCTATCATACTCGAAGAATGTGCTATCATACTCTAAGAATGTGCTATCATACTCGAAGAATGTGCTATCATACTCGAAGAATGTGCTATCATACTCTAAGAATGTGCTATCATACTCGAAGAATGTGCTATCATACTCGAAGAATGTGCTATCATACTCGAAGAATGTGCTATCATACTCGAAGAATGTGCTATCATACTCGAAGAATGTGCTATCATACTCTAAGAATGTGCTATCATAATCTAAGAATGTGCTATCATACTCGAAGAATGTGCTATCATACTCGAAGAATGTGCTATCATACTCGAAGAATGTGCTATCATACTCGAAGAATGTGCTATCATACTCGAAGAATGTGCTATCATACTCGAAGAATGTGCTATCATACTCGAAGAATGTGCTATCATACTCGAAGAATGTGCTATCATACTCTAAGAATGTGCTATCATACTCGAAGAATGTGCTATCATACTCGAAGAATGTGCTATCATACTCGAAGAATGTGCTATCATACTCGAAGAATGTGCTATCATACTCGAAGAATGTGCTATCATACTCTAAGAATGTGCTATCATACTCGAAGAATGTGCTATCATACTCGAAGAATGTGCTATCATACTCTAAGAATGTGCTATCATACTCGAAGAATGTGCTATCATACTCAAAGAATGTGCTATCATACTCGAAGAATGTGCTATCATACTCGAAGAATGTGCTATCATACTCGAAGAATGTGCTATCATACTCGAAGAATGTGCTATCATACTCGAAGAATGTGCTATCATACTCTAAGAATGTGCTATCATACTCTAAGAATGTGCTATCATACTCTAAGAATGTGCTATCATACTCTAAGAATGTGCTATCATACTCGAAGAATGTGCTATCATACTCTAAGAATGTGCTATCATAATCTAAGAATGTGCTATCATACTCTAAGAATGTGCTATCATACTCGAAGAATGTGCTATCATACTCTAAGAATGTGCTATCATACTCGAAGAATGTGCTATCATACTCGAAGAATGTGCAATCATACTCGAAGAATGTGCTATCATACTCGAAGAATGTGCTATCATACTCGAAGAATGTGCTATCATACTCTAAGAATGTGCTATCATACTCGAAGAATGTGCTATCATACTCTAAGAATGTGCTATCATACTCGAAGAATGTGTTATTATACTCGAAGAATGTGTTATTATACTCTAAGAATGTGCTATCATACTCGAAGAATGTGCTATCATACTCGAAGAATGTGCTATCATACTCGAAGAATGTGCTATTATACTCAAAGAATGTGCTATCATACTTGAAGAATGTGCTATCATACTCTAAGAATGTGCTATCATACTCTAAGAATGTGCTATCATACTCTAAGAATGTGCTATCATACTCTAAGAATGTGCTATCATACTCTAGCGATATCCAAGAAAACATTTATCATCCGTCAGGCATTCAGAATGCCTTCTTTACACCTTCACTCAAATTAAAATCACTCTGTCTACCGAACCGCAAAGAAAGTTTCTTTATCAGGGAGAATATTCTGTCATTTACGAGTCACATTACTAGTTGATCCATTGATTATTACTGGTACAAGTTTAGCCTTTTCAGATCATTTGTGTTCCTTGGTATTTGGAGATGATTCTAAGCTTTATTTTACCTACTGAGGCACTGAAAGTTCAAATTGTAACGTTGTTGTTGATATGCAGACTTGCCCTGGGGGTATACCTTAAAATGACCCTTACCACTTAACCCCTCTTAACCTTTAACCCTGTCTTAACCCCTCTTAACTTTTAACCATGCTTAACTCCTCTGAACATTTAACCCCTCTTAACCTTTGACCATTCACACACTGTCTCCTGTTACTGTGGTTATAGTTGCTGTGGTTACAATTACTGTTCAGTCCAACTACATTCAACTCCTGATATACAACTGTTATAACTGTAATGACAACGTGCACTAACCAGTGATTTTGCACTTATAAGAGGTGTACTTATCAGGAATCGACTGTATTACAACATTCCCCAGAAAACATCTCTGTCCTGTACTGTTGTTTAGCTGCTACAGCTTTCAGAGAATGTTGTTCTTTGGTTGGCTATGGCGTAATCCTTTCTCCTTCTCACGGGTATACACATTACAGTCAATGAGAGCTGTCATCAAATATGGAAGAGCTTAAAACTGGAATACTGATCTGAATACAAGAGCTTGGGATAGATAGATGAATAAAAACACACTCCAATGAGAAAAAGAATCCAGAGTTTCAGAAGAGGGCTAAGAGGAGGAGGAGGAGGAAGAAGAGGGGGAAGAGGAGGAGGAGGAGGAGGAGGAGGAGGAAGAGGGGAAAGAGGAGGAGGAGGAGGAAGAAGAGGGCTAAGAGCCAAACGCTGTGGGCATTCAATAACAATCGTATCCCTGTCAAATGTTCTTCAATGAACAAAGTACAAACAGAATGGCAGTGTAAAAAACAAGATGAGAGGAGGAGGAAGAAGAGGGGGAAGAGGAGGAGGAGAAGGAAGAGGGGGAAGAGGAGGAGGAGGAGGAAGAGGGGAAGAGGAGGAGGAGAAGGAAGAGGGGGAAGAGGAGGAGGAGGAGGAAGAGGGGAAAGAGGAGGAGGAGGAGGAAGAGAGGAAAGAGGAGGAGGAGAAGGAAGAGGGGGAAGAGGAGGAGGAAGAGGAAGAGGGGGAAGAGGAGGAAGAAGAGGGGGAAGAGGAGGAGGAGGAGGAGGAAGAGGAGGAGGAGGAAGAAGAGGGGGAAGAGGAGGAGGACGAGGGGGAAGAGGAGGAAGAAGAGGGGGAGAGGAGGAGGAGGAGGAAGAGGAGGGGGAGGAGGAGGAAGAAGAGGAGGAGGTTGAGGAGGAGGAGGAGGAGGAGGAGAGGGGGAAGAAGTGGGGGAAGAGTAGGAGGAGGAGGAGGAAGAGGGGGAAGAGGAGGAGGAGAAGGAAGAGGGGGAGAGGGGGAAGAGGAGGAGGAGGAGGAAGAAGAGGGGGATGAGGAGGAGGAGGAGGAGGAGGAGGAGGAGGAAGAAGAAGAGGGGGAAGAGGAGGAGGAGTAGAAGGAGAGGTTTTGTGGACATTGTGATGTAACACTTCACATCTCCTCTGGTCTTCCAGGCATGGGCGATTAGAATAGTCAACACTCCGTCACACAATCAATAAACACACTTCATCAAGCACCCCTATTCCTTATGTAGCACACTTTTTTTGAGCAGGGCCTACAGAGGACTTTGGTCAATGTAGTGCACTACATAGAGGATAGGGTGCCATTTCAGACAAACCCTCACCCTGCACTTAAACCCCTTAAACCCCTTGTTTTTTTCTTTCTGCAGTCAAATACACAACTTGATCTTTGTGAGTTGAGTTGAGTCATTCTTTTCTCAACGTTTTCTTTCCTTGTTTGTTGGTTTTGACTCTCGTACAAGAATAGCGTTGTTTTTCTAGAATGCAAAGAACTGGTTTGTCCTGAAGGAGACACACATAAACAACATGAGAGGATGCTATTGGTCCATATAGGCGCTCCTTTCCCTTATAAGGAGTACAATGTGCTTTTTGTGAGACAAGATAGCATCATGTTAGCTAGTTGTCTTCACAAGCAGAGACTTCAATGCTAAAGGTATTATTCCCTTTCCACGACCTTGGGGGGGGGGGGGGGGGGGAATATGTTAAATAATTTGAATAGTAGAACTGAACGGTCCTTTCCCAACAGTTTGGTCACAGACATATCATAATGGAAATAAGAAGTAGGAGAAGGAGGAATGGAAGCGAAAGACTTCCGTTTGTGTAACACTTTGTTCTTGCTTGTGCCGGGCTGGCCACTCTCTCGCTCATTCCTCTAGGCTGCTTAGATGTCACATTAATCGGACATTTTTTGTTCGGAGGAGTAGGAGGGAGAAGAGAGAAGTCTGATCTGCTGGAGTAAGCAACAGCAGAGGCTTGATTCAGAACAAAATAGTACCGACCAGGGGCCACTTCAGGCTAAGCTCTTTCCCAATAGGCCCCTCCAGCCTACTCTCTGAGTTCTGCAATTAGTTAAACACAGACCAGGAAGGGCTTGAACTGGACTAAATAAGCTATTTTACACACAGCATTGTGCTTCACTGAGGCAGATACTATATACAGGAGAAGGAGACAGTACATGGAGGGTGGAGGGGGAGGCAGTTGGGTCTCTGGGGCTTGGTGTGGAGGCTTGAGGGGGCGATGGTCCGTTTATAGAAGGATCAGAAGAGGGGACAGCAGAGGCGGTAAGGAAGGCAGCTGATGGGTCAGAAAGAAATATGGAGGAGGGGGTTTGAAGCAGGGGGCCGTGGCCCATGGGGCTGGGGTCCAGGGGGCTTGAGGCAGGGGGCCCATGGGGCTGGGGGCCAGGGGACTTGAGGCAGGGGCCCATGGGGCTGGGGGCCAGGGGGCTTGAGGCAGGGGCCCATGGGGCTGGGGTCCAGGGGGCTTGAGGCAGGGGCCCATGGGTCTGGGGGCCAGGGACTTGAGGCAGGGGCCCATGGGGCTGGGGGCCAGGGGGCTTGAGGCAGGGGCCCATGGGGCTGGGGTCCAGGGGGCTTGAGGCAGGGGCCCATGGGGCTGGGGGCCAGGGGCTTGAGGCAGGGAGGCTTGAGGCAGGAATCCAAGTGCTGGAGGCTGGGAGAGTGGGGGGGGCACTTGGTGGTTGGAGCCAAGGACTGGAGGCTAGGGAGCACAAAGGGGGGTCAAAGAACCAGGGAGGGCTGGAGGCTGGGGTCCAGGAGGCAAGAGGACCCAGGGCTGGATCCAGGGAGGCAACGGGAGAGGGGCTGGAGGCTGGGGAGCACTTGGGGGCCCGGGGACCAGGGCTGATGATGGTCTCACTCACGGTAGAACACGTATTCAGTGTAGCTGGTCCAGATCTTGTCGTCCGTCTGCTCGTGAGCGAAGGCGCAGGTCCCCGTGGAGTTACAGGCCACCATGTGAAACCCGGCGTCTGCCAGCTTGTCAAAGGCCTGCTCCAGGAAGGTGAATTTGAGGTAGTAGCGTGACGTGTAGCGCTCTGGGGGTCGGTCCGGGTCACGGCTCTCGTTCAGCGTCTCCCCAAACACCTCTTTAGCCAGCGACGTCTTGCCACAGACCATAATGCGAGCAACACGTCTGAACTTGGCGTCGGACTGACTGTCACGCCCCAAAGTATAGGAGCCGCGATAACCGATGGTGATGAATCCTGAGCGTTTACCGTCTCCACTGGGGACCAGGCTGGCGCAGGCAGCGGCAGTGCCCAGCGAGGCTAGGTTGCGCCCGGTGTCGATGCCCGGCGAGGAGTCCTCCGGGTCGCTCTGACACCCCTCGTCACCCAGCGAGTTCTGCTTGCTGAGTTTGGGCGCCAGGATCTTTATGAGCTCAGGTAGGTTGAAGAACTCAGCCTCCCGCTGCAGGCGACTCCGCTCTGGGAAGTGGTCAGGGAGCACCAGCTGCTGATCTCTCATGTAGTCCAGAATATATCGGAACAGGAAACCATCCCGGTCCAGGAAAAAACGGCCCTTGGTGTCCCTCGCCAGACCTTTGGTGGTTTTCCTGCTAAACATCTCCCACAGGAGAGAGTCTGGTACACTGATGAGGGTTGAGTAGCGGGTGATGTACACCTGGCCGCCCACGTTCAGCTCTACTATCTCAGGGAAGATGACTTCCTCCACTACAGGAATGCCTGGGGTGTTATCTGGCAGAGCCATGGTTGTTGTCCTTCTGTCACAGAGAACCCCACTCACACTGCAACCCTACTCTACTGTCACCTTGCTAGTGCAGTGGGCAGATGATTCCACCTTATAGCCTACAACTGTACACTGCAGCTCAGAATAGGTTACTTGCGTTTATATGAATTACATTTGATGTTGTATATATATATATATATATATATCGGTTTGTTGTCAAAATGAACAAAGGGGTATTTCTGAAAGCCTATAGGCGATCTGCGTAGCGTCTATCCCGACAGGCCTTTCTCTGTTAAAAAGAGCTTAACTACAGCAGAGCACTATTCCTACCAGCGCAAAGCAATCCTCTAAACTGTTATATCATCCCAGGCCGTTAATTGCAAAATAGAGAGCACGAAGACATATATTCTAACTACAGGGATAATTTATGGTAGCTAAAACATAACTTGCGTAGACAGTGGATAATAAACATTGTGTCCATGCCCTTTACACGTCAACCAATGGAATATCCTGAATATTGCAGCCGAGGATTGAAACAAAATAGTCTATCAAAATCTATTTCGAGTAAAAATCCGTTGACTTCTGCATTTCTCAATGACCCGCTCTATAGATGGGGATCAGTCCGGAATGGAGAATAACCCACAGTCGTCCGTGATGTTTTTCTCTTACTTCTTATTGTCTTGACGCAGAAACACACAAGGTGGAACTTCAATGCAATCCATAGTTGGAGGTGTCGGTTGATGTACCGGTCAGGATTAGCCAATAAAGGAAGCAGATTTCCCAGACGAAATGCGAGCTAGAGCAGTGAACAAAAACACCTCTAGCTGTGCCATCGCCGATGGAACGAGTCCACGAGGCTCTGTCTTTTGTTTGGTCGGTAGGCTTTCTCCTCCCGTAGTAATAGCCACTCTTATGCCATCCCGGAGAGCTCTGCTGCTACAAAAAGTACCGTAAATAATCAGCCCCGTTAAACCCCACCTACCTGCCAGAGTCAGCGTTTATATTATGCAAAACGAACAGTTTCCCATACAGCTATAAAAACAGAGGCAGGTCTTTGATTGTTTAGATGATTCATCAAAGGGAATTATAGAGATGATTCATCATTTGGTGTCATGTCATTGCTGTCATGAGCTATATAGCAAAGCAATTGAGATATCTATTTGATTTGCAATGTCAATTTCAATTCATTTGTCTTTGTTGTTAACATCAATTGTGAATATAGCAAACAGGAGTGTAAATTACCAACTAGAGTTAGAATTAAAATTTTAACGGTCCTTATAATAAAACTCAGGTTCTTATAATAAAACAGAGGACAACAGCGACACCTAGCGGAAGAACTAGAACTATGATAATGGCAAATTCCCAAGAGTAAATACAAAAAAATGAACACTAAAAACGTTACATATCATTTGAATTCCAAATAAAAAAATATATAATTTCAAAATCGCATTGTAAACCAATATCACTTTATCAGTCAATTGCACACAAGATCCAACCGAAATTTGACTTCTGCTTTTAACCCAACCCCTCTGAAAAACACATATGCACAAAGTTTTTGGGGGAGAAGCGCAGGGGGCTACCACACTGGATGCCCAGGGAGCAGTTGTTGTGGGGGGTTAAGTGCCTTGCTCAAGGGCACAACGGCAGACAATGGCATTTGATTCCAGGATTTGATACCAGAAACCCTTTGGTTGCCAGGTTACTTCCAGCCAGGCTTTTCCCGTCCGAGCCGGGATTAGAGCAGGCAGCCCTCCTGGAGAGGTAGCCGTGGCAGGTAGCCTAGCGGTTAGAACAACACAACATTTGAGCCACATCCACGTGCCTTGTGTATAAGATATTTGATTTGCAATGCATCCTGCACCTTAGAATAAACTGAAGGTCAATAAGATGTTGTCTGGTTGATTATTTCTTTGTTAGAACAGGGAGTATTCCAATCACTCCTACAGGAGTCCCTCCTGACACACCAGTGTTCCAGCTTACAGGAGTCCCTCCTGACACACCAGTGTTCCAGCTCCTACAGTAGTCCCTCCTGACACACCAGTGTTCCAGCTCCTACAGTAGTCCCTCCTGACACACCAGTGTTCCAGCTCCTACAGGAGTCCCTCCTGACACACCAGTGTTCCAGCTCCTACAGTAGTCCCTCCTGACACACCAGTGTTCCAGCTCCTACAGGAGTCCCTCCTGACACACCAGTGTTCCAGCTCCTACAGGAGTCCCTCCTGACACACCAGTGTTCCAGCTCCTACAGGAGTCCCTCCTGACACACCAGTGTTCCAGCTCCTACAGGAGTCCCTCCTGACACACCAGTGTTCCAGCTCCTACAGTAGTCCCTCCTGACACACCAGTGTTCCAGCTCCTACAGTAGTCCCTCCTGACACACCAGTGTTCCAGCTCCTACAGGAGTCCCTCCTGACACACCAGTGTTCCAGCTCCTACAGGAGTCCCTCCTGACACACCAGTGTTCCAGCTCCTACAGGAGTCCCTCCTGACACACCAGTGTTCCAGCTCCTACAGGAGTCCCTCCTGACACACCAGTGTTCCAGCTCCTACAGGAGACCCTCCTGACACACCAGTGTTCCAGCTCCTACAGTAGTCCCTCCTGACACACCAGTGTTCCAGCTCCTACAGGAGTCCCTCCTGACACACCAGTGTTCCAGCTCCTACAGGAGTCCCTCCTGACACACCAGTGTTCCAGCTCCTACAGGAGACCCTCCTGACACACCAGTGTTCCAGCTCCTACAGGAGTCCCTCCTGACACACCAGTGTTCCAGCTCCTACAGGAGTCCCTCCTGACACACCAGTGTTCCAGCTCCTACAGGAGTCCCTCCTGACACACCAGTGTTCCTTTTGGGGAGAGATTTCATCAGGAGGGTAGTGGAAGTGGGAAGCTGAATCCTCTCTCTAACACACACACTCATGCGCACACACGCACACACACAGTATGTGTCTGACTCACACACACAGTCCCTGTATGACTCATTGGTTCTCTCTCACACCAATCTGTTCCCTGATTTCCCAGAGGACCTCCCTCTTTGGGTCCAATACGGTTCCTGTCCCTTCAACACCTAGATCTGCCCGTTGTTCAAATAAAACAGTGTGTGTGTGTGTGTGTGTGTCAGTGGGTATAGTCTAATGTAGCCTGCTATCCATATTATAGTCTAATGTAGCCTGCTATCCATATTATAGTCTAATGTAGCCTGTTATCCATATTATAGTCTAATGTAGCCTGTTATCCATATTATAGTCTAATGTAGCCTGTTATCCATATTATAGTCTAATGTAGCCTGCTATCCATATTATAGTCTAATGTAGCCTGCTATCCATATTATAGTCTAATGTAGCCTGTTATCCATATTATAGTCTAATGTAGCCTGCTATCCATATTATAGTCTAATGTAGCCTGCTATCCATATTATAGTCTAATGTAGCCTGCTATCCATATTATAGTCTAATGTAGCCTGCTATCCATATTAGAGTCTAATGTAGCCTATTATCCATATTATAGTCTAATGTAGCCTGTTATCCATATTATAGTCTAATGTAGCCTGTTATCCATATTATAGTCTAATGTAGCCTGCTATCCATATTATAGTCTAATGTAGCCTGCTATCCATATTAGAGTCTAATGTAGCCTATTATCCATATTATAGTCTAATGTAGCCTGTTATCCATATTATAGTCTAATGTAGCCTGTTATCCATATTATAGTCTAATGTAGCCTGCTATCCATATTATAGTCTAATGTAGCCTGCTATCCATATTATAGTCTAATGTAGCCTGCTATCCATATTATAGTCTAATGTAGCCTGTTATCCATATTATAGTCTAATGTAGCCTGTTATCCATATTATAGTCTAATGTAGCCTGCTATCCATATTATAGTCTAATCTAATGTAGCCTGCTATCCATATTATAGTCTAATGTAGCCTGTTATCCATATTATAGTCTAATGTAGCCTGTTATCCATATTATAGTCTAATCTAATGTAGCCTGTTATCCATATTATAGTCTAATGTAGCCTGCTATCCATATTATAGTCTAATGTAGCCTGTTATCCATATTATAGTCTAATGTAGCCTGTTATCCATATTATAGTCTAATGTAGCCTGCTATCCATATTATAGTCTAATCTAATGTAGCCTGTTATCCATATATAGTCTAATGTAGCCTGTTATCCATATTATAGTCTAATGTAGCCTGTTATCCATATTATAGTCTAATCTAATGTAGCCTGTTATCCATATTATAGTCTAATGTAGCCTGTTACCCATATTATAGTCTAATGTAGCCTGCTATCCATATTATAGTCTAATGTAGCCTGTTATCCATATTATAGTCTAATGTAGCCTGTTATCCATATTATAGTCTAATGTAGCCTGTTATCCATATTATAGTCTAATCTAATGTAGCCTGTTATCCATATTATAGTCTAATGTAGCCTGCTATCCATATTATAGTCTAATCTAATGTAGCCTGTTATCCATATTATAGTCTAATGTAGCCTGCTATCCATATTATAGTCTAATGTAGCCTGTTATCCATATTATAGTCTAATGTAGCCTGTTATCCATATTATAGTCTAATGTAGCCTGTTATCCATATTATAGTCTAATCTAATGTAGCCTGTTATCCATATTATAGTCTAATGTAGCCTGTTATCCATATTATAGTCTAATGTAGCCTGTTACCCATATTATAGTCTAATGTAGCCTGTTATCCATATTATAGTCTAATGTAGCCTGCTATCCATATTATAGTCTAATGTAGCCTGTTATCCATATTATAGTCTAATCTAATGTAGCCTGTTATCCATATTATAGTCTAATGTAGCCTGTTATCCATATTATAGTCTAATGTAGCCTGTTATCCATATTATAGTCTAATCTAATGTAGCCTGCTATCCATATTATAGTCTAATGTAGCCTGTTATCCATATTATAGTCTAATGTAGCCTGTTATCCATATATAGTCTAATGTAGCCTGTTATCCATATTATAGTCTAATGTAGCCTGTTATCCATATTATAGTCTAATGTAGCCTGTTACCCATATTATAGTCTAATGTAGCCTGTTACCCATATTATAGTCTAATGTAGCCTGTTATCCATATTATAGTCTAATGTAGCCTGCTATCCATATTATAGTCTAATGTAGCCTGCTATCCATATTATAGTCTAATGTAGCCTGTTATCCATATTATAGTCTAATGTAGCCTGTTACCCATATTATAGTCTAATGTAGCCTGTTATCCATATTATAGTCTAATGTAGCCTGCTATCCATATTATAGTCTAATGTAGCCTGCTATCCATATTATAGTCTAATGTAGCCTGTTATCAATATTATAGTCTAATGTAGCCTGCTATCCATATTATAGTCTAATGTAGCCTGTTATCAATATTATAGTCTAATGTAGCCTGTTATCCATATTATAGTCTAATGTAGCCTGTTATCCATATTATAGTCTAATGTAGCCTGCTATCCATATTATAGTCTAATGTAGCCTGTTATCCATATTATAGTCTAATGTAGCCTGTTATCCATATTATAGTCTAATGTAGCCTGTTATCCATATTATAGTCTAATGTAGCCTGCTATCCATATTATAGTCTAATGTAGCCTGCTATCCATATTATAGTCTAATGTAGCCTGTTATCCATATTATAGTCTAATGTAGCCTGCTATCCATATTATAGTCTAATGTAGCCTGCTATCCATATTATAGTCTAATGTAGCCTGCTATCCATATTATAGTCTAATGTAGCCTGCTATCCATATTAGAGTCTAATGTAGCCTATTATCCATATTATAGTCTAATGTAGCCTGTTATCCATATTATAGTCTAATGTAGCCTGTTATCCATATTATAGTCTAATGTAGCCTGCTATCCATATTATAGTCTAATGTAGCCTGCTATCCATATTAGAGTCTAATGTAGCCTATTATCCATATTATAGTCTAATGTAGCCTGTTATCCATATTATAGTCTAATGTAGCCTGTTATCCATATTATAGTCTAATGTAGCCTGCTATCCATATTATAGTCTAATGTAGCCTGCTATCCATATTATAGTCTAATGTAGCCTGCTATCCATATTATAGTCTAATGTAGCCTGTTATCCATATTATAGTCTAATGTAGCCTGTTATCCATATTATAGTCTAATGTAGCCTGCTATCCATATTATAGTCTAATCTAATGTAGCCTGCTATCCATATTATAGTCTAATGTAGCCTGTTATCCATATTATAGTCTAATGTAGCCTGTTATCCATATTATAGTCTAATCTAATGTAGCCTGTTATCCATATTATAGTCTAATGTAGCCTGCTATCCATATTATAGTCTAATGTAGCCTGTTATCCATATTATAGTCTAATGTAGCCTGTTATCCATATTATAGTCTAATGTAGCCTGCTATCCATATTATAGTCTAATCTAATGTAGCCTGTTATCCATATATAGTCTAATGTAGCCTGTTATCCATATTATAGTCTAATGTAGCCTGTTATCCATATTATAGTCTAATCTAATGTAGCCTGTTATCCATATTATAGTCTAATGTAGCCTGTTACCCATATTATAGTCTAATGTAGCCTGCTATCCATATTATAGTCTAATGTAGCCTGTTATCCATATTATAGTCTAATGTAGCCTGTTATCCATATTATAGTCTAATGTAGCCTGTTATCCATATTATAGTCTAATCTAATGTAGCCTGTTATCCATATTATAGTCTAATGTAGCCTGCTATCCATATTATAGTCTAATCTAATGTAGCCTGTTATCCATATTATAGTCTAATGTAGCCTGCTATCCATATTATAGTCTAATGTAGCCTGTTATCCATATTATAGTCTAATGTAGCCTGTTATCCATATTATAGTCTAATGTAGCCTGTTATCCATATTATAGTCTAATCTAATGTAGCCTGTTATCCATATTATAGTCTAATGTAGCCTGTTATCCATATTATAGTCTAATGTAGCCTGTTACCCATATTATAGTCTAATGTAGCCTGTTATCCATATTATAGTCTAATGTAGCCTGCTATCCATATTATAGTCTAATGTAGCCTGTTATCCATATTATAGTCTAATCTAATGTAGCCTGTTATCCATATTATAGTCTAATGTAGCCTGTTATCCATATTATAGTCTAATGTAGCCTGTTATCCATATTATAGTCTAATCTAATGTAGCCTGCTATCCATATTATAGTCTAATGTAGCCTGTTATCCATATTATAGTCTAATGTAGCCTGTTATCCATATATAGTCTAATGTAGCCTGTTATCCATATTATAGTCTAATGTAGCCTGTTATCCATATTATAGTCTAATGTAGCCTGTTACCCATATTATAGTCTAATGTAGCCTGTTACCCATATTATAGTCTAATGTAGCCTGTTATCCATATTATAGTCTAATGTAGCCTGCTATCCATATTATAGTCTAATGTAGCCTGCTATCCATATTATAGTCTAATGTAGCCTGTTATCCATATTATAGTCTAATGTAGCCTGTTATCCATATTATAGTCTAATGTAGCCTGTTATCCATATTATAGTCTAATCTAATGTAGCCTGCTATCCATATTATAGTCTAATGTAGCCTGTTATCCATATTATAGTCTAATCTAATGTAGCCTGCTATCCATATTATAGTCTAATGTAGCCTGTTACCCATATTATAGTCTAATCTAATGTAGCCTGCTATCCATATTAGAGTCTAATGTAGCCTATTATCCATATTATAGTCTAATGTAGCCTGTTACCCATATTATAGTCTAATGTAGCCTGTTATCCATATTATAGTCTAATGTAGCCTGTTACCCATATTATAGTCTAATGTAGCCTGTTATCCATATTATAGTCTAATGTAGCCTGCTATCCATATTATAGTCTAATGTAGCCTGCTATCCATATTATAGTCTAATGTAGCCTGTTATCAATATTATAGTCTAATGTAGCCTGCTATCCATATTATAGTCTAATGTAGCCTGTTATCAATATTATAGTCTAATGTAGCCTGTTATCCATATATAGTCTAATGTAGCCTGTTATCCATATTATAGTCTAATGTAGCCTGTTATCCATATTATAGTCTAATGTAGCCTGTTACCCATATTATAGTCTAATATAGCCTGTTACCCTAATGTAGCCTGTTATCCATATTATAGTCTAATGTAGCCTGCTATCCATATTATAGTCTAATGTAGCCTGCTATCCATATTATAGTCTAATGTAGCCTGTTATCCATATTATAGTCTAATCTAATGTAGCCTGCTATCCATATTATAGTCTAATGTAGCCTGTTATCCATATTATAGTCTAATCTAATGTAGCCTGCTATCCATATTATAGTCTAATGTAGCCTGTTACCCATATTATAGTCTAATCTAATGTAGCCTGCTATCCATATTAGAGTCTAATGTAGCCTATTATCCATATTATAGTCTAATGTAGCCTGTTACCCATATTATAGTCTAATGTAGCCTGTTATCCATATTATAGTCTAATGTAGCCTGTTACCCATATTATAGTCTAATGTAGCCTGTTATCCATATTATAGTCTAATGTAGCCTGCTATCCATATTATAGTCTAATGTAGCCTGCTATCCATATTATAGTCTAATGTAGCCTGTTATCAATATTATAGTCTAATGTAGCCTGCTATCCATATTATAGTCTAATGTAGCCTGTTATCAATATTATAGTCTAATGTAGCCTGCTATCCATATTATAGTCTAATCTAATGTAGCCTGCTATCCATATTATAGTCTAATGTAGCCTGTTATCCATATTATAGTCTAATGTAGCCTGTTATCCATATTATAGTCTAATGTAGCCTGCTATCCATATTATAGTCTAATGTAGCCTGTTATCCATATTATAGTCTAATGTAGCCTGTTACCCATATTATAGTCTAATGTAGCCTGTTATCCATATTATAGTCTAATGTAGCCTGTTATCCATATTATAGTCTAATGTAGCCTGCTATCCATATTATAGTCTAATGTAGCCTGTTATCCATATTATATTCTAATGTAGCCTGTTATCCATATTATAGTCTAATCTAATGTAGCCTGTTATCCATATTATAGTCTAATGTAGCCTGCTATCCATATTATAGTCTAATGTAGCCTGTTATCCATATTATAGTCTAATGTAGCCTGCTATCCATATTATAGTCTGTAGCCTGCTATCCATATTATAGTCTAATGTAGCCTGTTATCCATATTATAGTCTAATGTAGCCTGTTATCCATATTATATTCTAATCTAATGTAGCCTGTTACCCATATTATATTCTAATCTAATGTAGCCTGTTATCCATATTATAGTCTAATGTAGCCTGCTACCCATATTATAGTCTAATGTAGCCTGTTATCCATATTATAGTCTAATGTAGCCTGTTATCCATATTATAGTCTAATGTAGCCTGTTATCCATATTATAGTCTAATGTAGCCTGTTATCCATATTATAGTCTAATGTAGCCTGTTATCCATATTATAGTCTAATGTAGCCTGTTATCCATATTATAGTCTAATGTAGTCTAATGTCTAGCCTGTTATCCATATTATAGTCTAATGTAGCCTGTTATCCATATTATAGTCTAATGTAGCCTGTTATCCATATTATAGTCTAATGTAGCCTGCTATCCATATTATAGTCTAATGTAGCCTGTTATCCATATTATAGTCTAATGTAGCCTGTTATCCATATTATAGTCTAATGTAGCCTGTTATCCATATTATAGTCTAATCTAATGTAGCCTGTTATCCATATTATAGTCTAATGTAGCCTGTTATCCATATTATAGTCTAATGTAGCCTGCTATCCATATTATAGTCTAATGTAGCCTGTTATCCATATTATAGTCTAATCTAATGTAGCCTGCTATCCATATTATAGTCTAATGTAGCCTGTTATCCATATTATAGTCTAATGTAGCCTGTTATCCATATTATAGTCTAATGTAGCCTGCTATCCATATTATAGTCTAATCTAATGTAGCCTGTTATCCATATTATAGTCTAATGTAGCCTGTTATCCATATTATAGTCTAATGTAGCCTGTTATCCATATTATAGTCTAATGTAGCCTGTTATCCATATTATAGTCTAATGTAGCCTGTTATCCATATTATAGTCTAATGTAGCCTGTTATCCATATTATAGTCTAATGTAGCCTGTTATCCATATTATAGTCTAATGTAGCCTGTTATCCATATTATAGTCTAATGTAGCCTGTTATCCATATTATAGTCTAATGTAGCCTGTTATCCATATTATAGTCTAATGTAGCCTGTTATCCATATTATAGTCTAATGTAGCCTGTTATCCATATTATAGTCTAATGTAGCCTGTTATCCATATTATAGTCTAATGTAGCCTGTTACCCATATTATAGTCTAATGTAGCCTGTTATCCATATTATAGTCTAATGTAGCCTGTTATCCATATTATAGTCTAATGTAGCCTGTTATCCATATTATAGTCTAATCTAATGTAGCCTGTTATCCATATTATAGTCTAATCTAATGTAGCCTGTTATCCATATTATAGTCTAATGTAGCCTGCTACCCATATTATAGTCTAATGTAGCCTGCTATCCATATTATAGTCTAATCTAATGTAGCCTGTTATCCATATTATAGTCTAATGTAGCCTGTTATCCATATTATAGTCTAATGTAGCCTGTTATCCATATTATAGTCTAATGTAGCCTGTTATCCATATTATAGTCTAATGTAGCCTGCTATCCATATTATAGTCTAATGTAGCCTGCTATCCATATTATAGTCTAATGTAGCCTGCTATCCATATTATAGTCTAATGTAGCCTGCTATCCATATTATAGTCTAATGTAGCCTGTTATCCATATTATAGTCTAATGTAGCCTGTTATCCATATTATAGTCTAATGTAGCCTGTTATCCATATTATAGTCTAATGTAGCCTGTTATCCATATTATAGTCTAATCTAATGTAGCCTGTTATCCATATTATAGTCTAATGTAGCCTGTTACCCATATTATAGTCTAATGTAGCCTGTTATCCATATTATAGTCTAATGTAGCCTGTTACCCATATTATAGTCTAATGTAGCCTGTTATCCATATTATAGTCTAATGTAGCCTGTTACCCATATTATAGTCTAATCTAATGTAGCCTGTTATCCAGCTGTAGGGAGTATGGTGCCTTTTGGAATACCAGCCAGGGTGAGCGCTCCGTCTCAGGGTTCATTTAAACGGTCATGCCTGGAGAATCAATCCTGATGTATGAAGGAGAGGAGCACAGAAGTGCTGACATCACAGTTCGATAAGTTCCGTCTATTAGAGGGAGCAGTATGGTAGCGTCACATAACGTCTGCCCCAAATGGAACCATATTCCCCATGTAGTGCACTACTTTTTAACAAGGCCCTTAGAGCTCTGGTCAAAAGTAGTGCACTATATGGGGAATAGGGTGCCATTCGGGACATATATTGGATAAGTACTCCTTTCCCATTTTCAATATGGTAACCCACTCTTGACCTAAGTTATTCACTGGATATTTTATATTATCATTTAAGTGAGTTGTCATACTAGTCAACTGAGTAATACATTATCGGTAAAGCTCGAAATAACGTTTTAAATTTCCTACATTTCCATGGAGTTAGACCGCCATCTTGTGGTGATGATTGAGCAAGAGGAGACATTCTATTCCCTAGTCGTGCACTACTCACTAGAGCCTTTGAGGCTCGAAATGCCCCCCAAAAAGGACAGCAAGAACTAAAAAGGTCATTGTTTATTTTGGTTGCTCCTCACCAGTAGTTTCTGAACAGTCAGACAAAAAAAAAAAATACATACATTTTTTTTTAAACACAATTCATTTCATGGCCAGCCTACTATGTGCATACTTTAAGACTCCAACGACAATCTCTCCACCATTGTACTTAAGGTGTGTGTAGCCAACTGACTGTGGGGTTGCTGGACACCAGTGAGCAGAAATCTCAACAGAATTACCAACCAATTACCTAGCAGATATGAAAACAGAAGAGTTCATTAGACAGCTCTCTATTGATGATACATTTGGATGAATACTGGTCGCTACCGTCCCACTCCAGGCCCTGAAATACCCACAACACTCATATTGTCTCATTCAGGGAATATACATTATACACCTTTTCGTACATGTAAAATTAACAAAATAATAGTTAAAGTGCTTTCTACTGACTCAAAACACACAATCTCTTTACACGGCATATGTTTGAGACTTAAAATCAACTTTACTTTTCAGATGTCTGTTTTAGCAGAGCTCAGTGCACGAGGAGAAACAGAACATAAGACCTGACCATCGGATGGTTGGCTTGTGTGTGACCACATCTGTGTTCTATGTGATGACACACACACATCATATACACAACTTACAGTGGCATTCACAAGGTCATATACACAACTTACAGTGGCATTCACAAGGTCATATACACAACTTACAGTGGCATTCACAAGGTCATATACACAACTTACAGTGGCATTCACAAGGTCATATACACAACTTACAGTGGCATTCACAAGGTCAAAAAACTGTGGTGACAACAGCTGAAGTTTTTACCAAACATACAGAACCATCTGCCCACCAAACACCAAAACATTAAAGTTGAATTAATAATAAATTGGCACTGTTAAGAAGAAACTAAACAAAGTTGTTTGTTTTTTAAAAAACGAGTTGGTTTCATAGCTCGTAGATTAAGGTGCTTGTGTAAACATTGTTCCACTCTGACCTCACAGGTGGACCACCCAAACAGGGCCCACAGGCTCATAATGACATGATTGTGATTCAGATTGCCTTTAAAACAAACGGTATTAGGGTATAAACCAGGTTATTGGGAGGATACTTAGACCTGGGTTCAAAAACTATTTGCAATAATTTCAAATACATACCTTCGTTGGGCTTGCCAGGCAAAACAGAACCAACCGATTCGCAAAAGTCCACTCTAGGCAGGATAAAGGAAATGGTAAACGTATAAGAAATATTTCAAAAATGATTTGAACCCAGGTTTGAAGATACAAGTTGTTAGCAGAGCATTGCAGCTCTCCAGTATGCACTAGTTTGATCCAGATACAGTATGCACTAGTTTGATACAGTAGTCTGATCCAGATACAGTATGCACTAGTTTGATACAGTAGTCTGATCCAGATACAGTATGCACTAGTTTGATCCAGATACAGTAGTCTGATCCAGATACAGTATGCACTAGTTTGATCCAGATACAGTAGTCTGATCCAGATACAATATGCACTAGTTTGATACAGTAGTCTGATCCAGATACAGTATGCACTAGTTTGATCCAGATACAGTATGTACTAGTTTGATCCAGATACAGTATGCACTAGTTTGATACAGTAGTCTGATCCAGATACAGTATGCACTAGTTTGATACAGTAGTCTGATCCAGATACAGTATGCACTAGTTTGATCCAGATACAGTATGCACTAGTTTGATCCAGATACAGTATGCACTAGTTTGATCCAGATACAGTATGCACTAGTTTGATCCAGATACAGTATGCACTAGTTTGATCCAGATACAGAATGTACTAGTTTGATCCAGATACAGTATGCAGTAGTCTGATCCAGATACAGTAGTCTGATCCAGATACAGTATGCACTAGTTTGATCCAGATACAGTCTGGTGAGATAGAGAAGAACAGGCCTGAATGATGTTCTCAAATAACCACTTCCTATATTAGAGGACTTCTGTCCATTTCTTTCTTCCAGATATTCAACAGGAAAACACACAGACATATTTTGAGACCCTGAAAAAAAAAATGTTAATCATATGGTGAATCCTCTTTCTGCAGATAAATAAATACAGACAGAGTGACAGGTGCCCCACTGACAACATATACACTGGTTTTAAACTTCACCAACCTCCACCACATGCTTAGTTTGATTACACCTGGGGGAGAGGGAATGGGGGAGGGGGGGTCTGGTGAGACCTCTTCCTACTCTATACAACCAGTAGAAAAAGAGAAACAGTCAGAATGTTATCGTCGCTAGCAGTCTAAATGTACCATTCCATCCTTATCAACTGCCTAAACGTGTTCCCCCTTTGTCGTGTGAATCAGGTCTACGTAGACTGAGGAGTGAGTGTGCCAGTCTGTCTGTCCGGGTAACGTTGTGTCAACATTGTATTAACAACGCTCCGTCAGCATATCTTTGTGATGCCTGGCTATGTGCTGGCTCTTCTCCGAGGGCCTTCGGAAGCCTTTACAACAGTAGTCACAGCAGTGGGGGTATTCCTTGGTGTGGATCGAGATCACGTGGCGTTTGAATCCTGAAGCGTCCGGGCTGTTGTACTCGCAGTACTGACACTGGTACACCTTCCTCCCGCTGTGGGTCTTCATGTGTTTCTTCAGCTCCGTGGACTGGCGGAACCCTCGCCGGCAGCGTTTACACTTAAAGGGGAGGTCCTTGGTGTGAACGGAGAGGATGTGTCTGCTGAGGGTGAAAGGGTCAGAGGTCGTGAAGTTACAGTGCCTGCACTGGTGCACCTTGCTGCCCTTGTGCGTCTCTGAGTGTTTCTTCAGCTCAGAGGGCCGGTGGAAGCCCTTCTCACACACGTCACACTGGTGAGGGAAGTCTTTGGTGTGAACAGATATAATGTGTCGTTTTAGATCAGAGGAGTTGGTGCTCTTGTGTTCGCAGTGGGGACACTGGTGGGTCTTGTGGCCCTGCACCATCTCCGTGTGCCGCTGCAGCTCCCCTTCGTCAGCGTAGGCCTGGGGGCAGTGGCCACACTTGAAAGGCAGGTCGGCACCGTGCTTGCTCTTGATGTGAGTCTTTAGGTTGGACTGGTCTGCACAGCGAAAGTCACAGTGCGGGCAGCAGTACGGCTTCTCGCCCGTGTGGGTCCGCATGTGCTTCTTCAGCTCTGACGGGTGACGGAAGCCTTTAGTGCACTCCACGCACACGTGGGCGAAGTTCCTGCTGTGAACGGCCAATAGGTGGCGGTTGAGGAGCCCCTGCTCTGCAGTCTCATAGTCACAGTACTTACAGTGGTGCAGTTTGGACTCCTTGTCCCTCAGGATCAGCTTGTTAGACCCTAGCTGGCTGTCTTCGTGGTAACGCCGGGTGTACTCTGTGTACTCTGGGGTGGTCCTGTTGTATTCTGTGTACTCTGGGGTGGTCCTGTTGTATTCTGGGTACTCTGGGGTGGTCCTGTTGTATTCTGGGTACTCTGGGGTGGTCCTGTTGTATTCTGGGTAGTCTGGGGAAGAGGTTCTGTCTCTGTGATGGACCAGTAGCTTGTGGGACTCCAGGTGGTTGTGGAAGTTGACCTTCAAAAACAAAACAGAATATATTTATAGTGCATTTTACAGACATGTCACAAGAGCAACACACTTAACAGGGAGGAGTTACAACGTAATATTATAAAACGGGTTGTCTGGTTCCTGACTGGTTGATATGCAGGAGTTATGAGACAACAACTCACGCAAAATACCATGATGTATTAATCTCATAATTCCACTGTCCAGCAGACCAGGCAGGAAATTCATCAACTTAATTTCCCTCTGGGGGAAAAAAAAAACACACGATTTTTTCCATGCTACTATTTGGTTTGCAACAGTAGGGGGGGGGGGGGATCTCTCCCCTGCCAATAGGCTAGCTAGCCCAAGAATGAACCCAAAACTAATAATTCACCATGGAAACCATAAGCACTCAGAAATCCATGAATTCTATTTGACATTTATTGAATGATTATTTATTGAAGTGCTTGTCTCTCATCATCATTGACTCTCTGCTAGCTAGCTACATGCCAATAATTTGTTTAGCATAGCAAGGTCAAATGGAATAGCAACAGATAATGAATAGAATGATTAGCATTGACGACAGGGTCAAAACATAAGAAAATAACTCATGACCAGTACACTTGGGTAGAAACTTCAGAATGCAAAAACAAAATATACTCGTTAAAATAATATTTTTAATTCTAAAATGTCCGTCATATTTTAATGAATAAACATACAGTGGGGCAAAAACGTATTTAGTCAGCCACCAATTGTGCAAGTTCTCCCACTTAAAAAGATGAGAGGCTTGTAATGTTCATCATAGGTACACTTCAACTATGACAGACAAAATGAGAGAGAAAAAATCCAGAAAAATCACATTGTAGGATTTTTAATGAATTTATTAGCAAATTATGGTGGAAAATAAGTATTTGGTCACCTACAAACAAGCAAGATTTCTGGCTCTCACAGACCTGTAACTTCTTCTTTAAGAGTCTCCTCTGTCCTCCACTCGTTACCTGTATTAATGGCACCAGTTTGAACTTGTTATCAGTATAAAAGACACCTGTCCACAACCTCAAACAGTCACACTCCAAACTCCACTATGGCCAAGACCAAAAAGCTGTCAAAGGCCACCAGAAACAAAATTGTAGACCTGCACCAGGCTGGGAAGACTGAATCTGCAATAGGTAAGCAGCTTGGTTTGAAGAAATCAACTGTGGGAGCAAATATTAGGAAATGGAAGACATACAAGACCACTGATAAACTCCATCCATCTGGGGCTCCACGCAAGATCTCACCCCGTGGGGTCAAAATTATCACAAGAACGGTGAGCAAAAATCCCAGAACCACACGGGGGGACCTAGTGAATGACCTGCAGAGAGCTGGGACCAAAGTAACAAAGCCTACCATCAGTAACACACTATGCCGCCAGGGACTCAAATCCTGCAGTGCCAGACGTGTCCCCCTGCTTAACTTCTTGCGTCGAGCCATCCCGGATCCGGTATCGTGACTACAGCCTCAAGCTCATTACCATAACGCAACGTTAACTATTCATGAAAATCGCAAATGAAATGAAATTAATCTATTTGCTCTCAAGCTTAGCCTTTTGTTAACAACACTGTCATCTCAGATTTTCAAAATATGCTTCTCAACCATTGCAAAACAAGCATTTGTGTAACAGTATTCATGGCTAACGTACCATTTAGCGTTAGCATTCAGCATGCAACATTTTCCACAAAAACCATAAAAGCATTCAAATAAAATAATTTACCTTTGAAGAACTTCAGATGTTTTCAATGAGGAGACTGTTAGATTGCAAATGTTCTGTTTTTCCCCAAAATATTATTTGTGTCGACTAATCGCTCCGTTTTGTTCATCACGTTTGGGTAAGGAAAAAATAATAATAAGTCATTAAAACGCAAACTTTTTTCCAAATTAACTCCATAATATCGACAGAAACATAGCAAACCAATGTTTAGAATCAATCCTCAAGGTGTTTTTCACATATCTATCGACGATAACTGCCACGATGGATTTTTACTTTCTCTTCTGAAGAAATGGAATGCGCATGGACTTACAGATTACGCACACAGGACACCGGGCGGGACACCAGGTAAATGTAGTCTCTTATGGTCAATCTTCCAATGAGATGTATAATACTGTGGCGGGGTTGCAGTATCTGTTCTATGTTAGGACTAAGTTGCTTGGGCCGCAGAGAGGGGAGAGGTCAAGGTGTCATCATGTGTAAACATATCTTTTGCTCCACTGTGTCTGTGTGCCAGTCACTCCCTACTTTTCCCATCGGGGAGAGGAGGATGGCAGTGTCTGGAATCATTCTATGCTCCCTCTTTTGTTGCCCCTATCTTAACCTATAGCCTCACTCTCCTCTCCGTGAGCTTGTCCAGGATTGGTTGTATTTAGAATTGGTTGTATGACAATTTGATATATATCATAGGGTGGGGGTAATGTCTTGGTACCATTTTGTACCAAGGACGAAATAAGAGCTTTGTTTAGGAGACCAAACTGAACGATAATTTATAGCCAACTCTGTCTGGCTATGGGATACTCCTCTCTGAAGTAAAGTCTTTCTTTGTGTATGTTCCTAAGACCTGTGTTTTGTCATGTCGTCTAGGGGGGGTGGATCTTTGCTATAAAGGATCCCATTTGCCATTATGTTGGGACTCAACTTTTCGTTAGAGATACTGAACTGTTGAAAGTCAAAATGCTATTGCAAAAGTTTCATTATTATTAAAGGTGAAGATTAAGCATAACTCTGACTGGTGTGTGGTTTGCTCTCATGATTTGGTAAATAGAGGAAATTTCCACGACAAGATCTGCATGGAGAAATGGGCCAAAATACCAGCAACAGTGTGTGAAAACCTTGTGAAGACTTACAGAAAACGTTTGACCTCTGTCATTGCCAACAAAGGGTATATAACAAAGTATTGAGAAACTTTTGTTATTGACTAAATAATTATTTTCCACCATAATTTGCAAATAAATTAATAAAAAAATCCTACAATGTGATTTTCTGGATTTTTAGTCTGTCATAGTTGAAGTGTACTATGATGAAAATTACAGGCCTCTCTCATATTTTTAAGTGGGAGAACTTGCACAATTGGTGGCTGACTAAATACTTTTTTGCCCCACTGTATGTCTGCAAAGATTATACCAAAAGTTATAATGCCCTCGAACCTGGGAATTATCGAGGGACAACTCCCTCCAAGGCAGTAATCCTGGCCCTTGGCTTCGCCTTGGGCCTCAGAACAGCCCTTGTCTGATAATTCCCGGGTTCTCAGGCATTATTGCTTAAATAACATAAAAGAATAGAGAAAATAAAGGTGAGAAGAAAAGAGTAATAACAGATAAGGTCCAATGACGTGAACATCGGAGATATGAGAGACGACAGAGACCTTCTTGTTGGTGGTGAAGTCACAGTCGGTACACTGGTACTTCTTAAGGTGGTGGTCAGGATGGTTCTTCATGTGGCACTTGAGGAAGCCTTGTGACCTGAACTTCTTACCACAGATGTGACAGGGGTAGACGGTCAGGGGCATGCCGTCTGGACCGATGATCACAGCTGAGAGGAGACAGGGGGGAAATGTATTTAGCCTTTAATTATCCAGGTGAGCCAATTGAGAACGTATGACCACAGCTGACGAGACAGACAAAGAGCAGAGGTGCACAACATGGCCAAAAGTATGTGGACACAGCTTCAAATTAGTGGATTCATCTATTTCAGCCACACCCATTGCTGACAAGTGTATCAATTCAAGCACACAGCCAAGCAATCTCCATAGACAAACATTGGCAGTAGAACAGCCTTATTGAAGAGCTCAGTGACTTCCAACGTGGCACCATCGTAGGATGCCACCTTTCCGACAAGTAATTTTGTCCTGCTAGAGCTGCCCCGGTCAACTGGAAGTGCGGTTATTTTGAAATGGAAACATTTAGGAGCAACAATGGCTCAGTCGCGAATTGGTAGGCCACACAAGCTCACAGAATGGGACCGCCGAGTGCTGAAATGCAAAGATTTGGTCTGTCCTCGGTTGCAACACTTGCTACAGAGTTCCAAAATGTATGTTCCAAGATGGAGTAGTAGTCGGACGTGTGTTTTGTCTTGTCCCGTGTGTATGTAGTTGTGTTCCTAGTTTTTTCATATATTTGAATCTCACTTTTCATCTACATACAGAATATACTCTTCTATAACCCGCCTCACCCAATGTGGTACGGATCTGCTATTTTTATACTTTAGAACCGGAACCCCCTTCAGAAGCTAGCCAGCTAACTAGCTAGTAGTCAGTTAGCCACTGCTAGCGGCCTTCACTGTTAACTCGGACACCAGACAGCCTCAGCTCGATCAATACCTGCCAGTCTCAATATCAACCCAGAGCATATCGGACTGCTTTTTCTCTACCCCATCTCCGGATTCCTACCGCAAGCTAAGGAACATTACACCGGATCATCACAGCTAGCTAGCTGCAATCCGAGTGGCTACACCTGGCTAGTGCCTCTGTCCCGAAGCAAGCACCAGTTAGCCTTGAGGTAGCCTTGAGCTAGGCCCATCTCCCAGCTAGCCGTAGAGGTCTACCAGCTAATTCTTGGGCTACAATACCTCTTTTACCAATTGGCCTGGACCCTTTATTGCCGACAGAGCCCCGCCGATCCATCACGACATGATCGTCCGAGGTGGTTTCAACAGGCTTCTCCATTGCGACATCGTCAAAGGCCCATCTGCTGGCTATGGCCTGCTAGCCTTCTGAATCGCCGAGCCTCCAGCTCGCCTAGCGTAGTAGCGGCTACCGAACGGCTCCCTGACTCCCCTATTGTTGCTCATTGGACCCTATGACCACTTGGCTACACATGCCTCTCCCCAATGTCAATATGCCTTATCTACTGGTGTTTATGTTAGTTATTATTGTTTTATTTCACTGTAGAGTACCAGCCCCGCCCTAAATGCCTAAGATAGTTATTTTGTCGCACCCTCCATACATGCGGAGACCTCAACTGGCTTAACTGGTGCCGCCAGAGACGCAACCGCTCTCATCGTCACTCAATGCCTAGGTTTACCTCCACTGTACTCACATCCTTGTCTGTACATCATGCCCTGAATCTATTCTACCATGCCCAGAAATCTGCTTATTTTATGATCTGTCCCCCAACGCACTAGACGACCAGTTCTTATAGCCTTTAGCCGTACCCTTATCCTCTTCCTCCTCTGGTGATGTAGAGGTTAACCCAACCCTGTACCCCCCAGCTCCACAGCTATTCCCAAGGCGCTTTCATTTGTTGACTGCTGTAACCGTAAAAGCCTTAGTTCCATGCATGTTAACATCAGAAGCCTCCTCCCCAAGTTTGTTTTATTCACTGGTTTAGCATACTCCGCCAACCCTGATGTACTAGCCATGTCTGAATCCTGGCTTAGGAAGGCCACGAAAAATTCTGAAATTTCCATCCCCAACTACAACATTTTCCAACAAGATAGAACTGCAAAAGGGGGCAGAGTTGCAATCTACTGCAGAGATAGCCTGCAGAGTTCCGTCTTACTATCCAGGTCTGTGCCCAAACAATTCGAGCTTCTACTTTTAAAAATCCACCTTTCCAGAAATAAGTCTCTCACCGTCGCCTCTTGTTATAGACACCCCTCAGTTGTGCCGTGGACACCATATGTGAATTGATTGACCCCCCCCCATCTATCTTCAGAGTTCGTACTGTTAGGTGACCTAAACTGGGATATGCTTAACACCCCGGCCATACTACAATCTAAGCTAGATGCCCTCAATCTCACACAAATTATCAAAGAACCTATCAGGTACAACCCAAAATCCATAACCATGGGCACCGTCATAGATATCATCCTGACCATCTTGCCCTCCAAATACACCTCTGTTGTCTTCAACCAGGATCTCAGCGATAATTGCCTCATTGCCTGCATCCATAATGGGTCCGCAGTCAAACGACCACCCCTCATCACTGTCAAACAATCCCTAAAACACTTCAGAGAGCAGTCATTTCTAATTGAGCAGGCATTTCTAATTGACCTGGCCCATGTATCCTGGAAGGATATTGACCTCCTCCCGTCAGTAGAGGATGCCGGGTTGCTCTTTAAAAGTGCAGAATGTAGAACAGATATAGCCCTTGGTTCACCCCAGACTTGACTGCTCTTGACCAGCACAAAAACATCCTGTGGTGTACTGCATTAGCATCGAATAGCATCTGCGATATGCAACTTTTCAGGGAAGTCAGGAACTAATATACACAGTCAGTCAGGAAAGCTAAGGCTAGCTTTTTCAAACAGAAATTTGCATCCTGTAGCACTAATTCCAAAAGGTTTTGGGACATTGTAAAGTCCATGGAGAATAAGAGAACATCCTCCCAGCTGCCCACTGCACTGAGGCTAGGAAACACTCACCACCGATAAATCCACGATAATCGATCATTTCAATAATCAATTCTCGGGCTGACTCTTTTCTCTGTATATATCAATGATGTCGCTCTTGCTGCTGATGATTCCCTGATCCACCTCTACGCAGACGACACCATTCTGTATACATCTGTCCCTTCTCTGTACACTGTGTTAACTAACCTCCAAACAAGCTTCAATGCCATACAACACTCCTTCCGTGGCCTCCAACTGCTTTTCAAATGCAAGAAAAACTAAATGCATGCTCTTCAACCGATTGCTGCCCGCACCCGCCCGCCCGAATAGCATCACTACTCTGGATGGTTCTGACTTAGAATATGTGGACAACTACAAATACCTAGGTGTCTGGTTAGACTGTAAACTCTCCTTCCAGACTCACATTAAGTATCACCAATCCAAAATTAAATCTAGAATCGGCTTCCTATTTCGCAACAAAGCCTCTTTCACTCATGCTGCCAAACATACCCTCATAAAAATGACTATCCTACAGATCCTTGACTTCGGCGATGTCATTAACAAAATAGCCTCCAACACTCTACTCAACAAATTTGATGCAGTCTATCACAGTGTCATCCGTTTTGTCACCAAAGCCACATTTACTACCCACTACAGCTACCTGTATGCTGACGTTGGCTGGCCCTCGCAACATATTCGTTGCCAAGCCCACTACCTCCAGGTCATCTACAGTGCCTTGCGAAAGTATTCGGCCCCCTTGAACTTTGCGACCTTTTGCCACATTTCAGGCTTCAAACATAAAGATATAAAACTGTATTTTTTTGTGAAGAATCAACAACAAGTGGGACACAATCATGAAGTGGAACAACATTTATTGGATATTTCAAACTTTTTTAACAAATCAAAAACGGAAAAATTGGGCGTGCAAAATTATTCAGCCCCCTTAAGTTAATACTTTGTAGCGCCACCTTTTGCTGTGATTACTGTTGAAAGTGCTATTTATGTTTTGTGTTATTGACTGTACGTTTGTTTATCCCATGTCTGACTCTGTGTTGTTGTTTTTGTTGCACTGCTTTGCTTTATCTTGGCCAGGTCACAGTTGTAAATGAGAACTTGTTCTCAACTGGCCTCCCTGGTTAAATAAAAGGTGAAATAAAATAATAATAATAATAATAAAACTGCCTCTGGAAGCAACGTCAGCACAAGAACTGTTCGTTGGGAGCTTCATGTCCGAGCAGCCACACACATGCCTAAGATCACCATACGCAATGCCAAGCGTCGGAGCGGTGTAAAGCTCCCGCCATTGGACTCTGGAGCAGTGGAAACACGTTCTCTGGAGTGATGAATCACGCTTCATCATCTGGCAGTCCAACAAACTAATTTGGCGGATGCCAGGAGAACGCTACCATTGCCGTGCACAAAGCGAAGTCCATACAGAAATGGTTTGTCGAGATCCGTGTGGAAAAACTTGACTGGCCTGCACAGAGCCCTGACCTTAACCCCATCTAACACCTTTGGGATGAATTGGAACGTCGACTTAGAGCCAGGCCTAATCGCCCAGCATCAGTGCCCGATCTCACCAATGCTCGTGGTTGAATGAAAGCAAGTCCCCACAGCAATGTTCCAACATCTAGGAGAAAACCTTGCCAGACAAGTGGAGGCTGTTACAGCAGCAAAGGGGGGGGACCAACACCATATTAATGCCCATGATTTTAGAACGAGATGATTGTCTAACAGGTGTCCAAATACTTTTTTACCATGTAGTGTATATTACTGAGGAGCAGATCAAAACTCACAAGGTCTAAGAGCAGAATTTCAAGAAATAAAAAGGAAGCAACAGGGAATCTCCACCATGTTTTCAACCCTCTGATCATTTTATATATTAAGGAGACATAACTAGTTGTATGTTCTTTGAGCTCATGTCAGACGAACGGATAATGTAATGTCTGTCTGTACCGGTCTACTACTGCCGTAATAATTTAATGTCTGTCTGTACGGGTCTACCACTGCTATGATAATGTAATGTCTGGCACAGCCGTGATAATGTAATGTCTGGCACAGCCGTGATAATGTCATGTCTGGCACTGCCGTGATAATGTAATGTCTGTCTGTACGGGTCTACCACTGCCGTGATAATGTAATGTCTGGCACTGCGACGATAATGTAATGTCTGGCACTGCCGTGATAATGTAAAGTCTGGCACTGCCGTGATAATGTAATGTCTGTCTGTACGGGTCTACCACTGCCGTAATAATGTAATGTCTGGCACTGCCGTGATAATGTAATGTCTGGCACTGCGACGATAATGTAATGTCTGGCACTGCCGTGATAATGTAATGTCCGGCACTGCCGCGATAATGTAAAGTCTGGCACTGCCGTGATAATGTAATGTCCGGCACTGCCGCGATAATGTAATGTCCGGCACTGCCGTGATAATGCAATGTCAGGCACTGCCGCGATAATGCAATGTCTAGCACTGCCGCGATAATGCAATGCCTAGCACTGCCGCGATAATGTAATGCCCAGCACTGCCGTGATAATGTAATGTCCAGCACTGCCGTGATAATGTAATGTCCGGCACTGCCGTGATAATGTAGTGTCCGGCACTGCCGTGATAATGTAGTGTCTGGCACTGCCGTGATAATGTAGTGTCTGGCACTGCCGTGATAATGTAATGTCTGTACCGGTCTGGCACTGCCGTGATAATGTAGTGTCTGGCACTGCCGTGATAATGTAATGTCTAGCACTGCTGTGATAATGTAATGTCTGTACCGGTCTGGCACTGCCGTGTCTCGCCATTCCTCTTCTTCTTCTTGATCTTCTGTTTGAGGGCTCTGTTGGTACCCTGACCGTCTCTGATCTGAAGGTATGGCCTGGTCCCTCCATTCCTCACCATGTCCACACTGTTGTTATCTACATTTAAAACAGCAGGAGAAACAGACTTATCTACATATAAAACACATTAAACCCCACCCTCTTCAACATGTATATCAACAAATTGGCAAGGGCACTAGAACAGTCTGCAACATGCAGCCTCAACCTACATGAATTTGAAGTGAAATGTCTACCGTTTGCTGATGATCTGGTGCTTCTGTCCCCAACCAAGGACAGAAGCACAGATTCTGTCGGACCTGGGCCGTGACAGTGAATCTCAGTAAGACAAAAATAATGGTGTTCCAAAAAAAGTCCAGTTGCCAGGACCACAAATACAAATTCCATCTAGACACCGTTGACCTAGAGCACACAAACAACTATACATACCTCGGCCTAAACATCAGCGCCACAGGTAACTTCCACAAAGCTGTGAACGATCTGAGAGACAAGAAGGGCCTTCTATGCCATCAAAAGGAACATAAAATTCAACATACCATCTAGCTAAAAAAAATATGTCAAATCAGTTATAGAACCTATTGCCCTTTATGGTTGTGAAATCTGGGGTCCGCTCACCATCCAAGAATTCACAAAACGAGAGAACCACCAAATTGAGACTCTGCATGCAGAATTTTGCAAAAAATATCCTGTGGGTACAACGTAAAACACCAAATAATGCATGCAGAGCAGAATTAGGACGATACCCACTCATTATCAAAATGAACAAAAGAGCAGTTAAATTCTACAACCACCTAAAAGGAAGGGGACTCCCAAACCTTCCATTACAAAGCCATCACCTACAGAGAGATGAACCTGGAGACCAGCAACACAATTAGACCCAACCAAATCATGAGAAAACAAAAATAATTACTTGACACATTGGAAAGAATTTATAAAAAACTGAGCAAACTAGAATGCTATTTGGCCCTAAACAGAGAGTACACCGTGGCAGAATACCTGACCACTGTGACTGACCCAAACTTAAAGAAATCTTTGACTATGTACAGACTCAGTGAGCATAGCCTTGCTATTGAGAAAGGCTGCCGTAGGCAGACATGGCTCTCAAGAGAAGACGGGCTATGTGCACACTGCCCACAAAATGAGGTGGAAACTGAGCTGCACGTCCTAACCTCCTGCACTACCATATTAGAGACACATATTCCCTTCAGATAACAGACCTATAAAGAATTTGAAAACAAACCCAATTTGATCAACTCCCATATCTACTGGGTGAAATACCACCGTGTGCCATCACAAAGGCAACCCATATTTAGATGTATTTTCCCTTTTGTACTTTAACCATTTGCACATCGTTACAACACTGTATATAGCCATAATGACATCTAAAATCACCCATGTCATTATTGTTTATTTCACTTGAGTTTATTTTCTATTTCACTTGCTTTGGCAACATATATTCCCTATGCCAACAAAGCGGGTCTAGCACTGGGGCGGCAGGGTAGCCTAGTGGTTAGTGCGTTGGACTAGTAATCGGAAGGTTGTAAGTTCAAATCCCCGAGCTGACAAGCTTGTCGTTCTGCCCCTGAACAGGCAGTTAACCCACTGTTCCTAGGCCATCATTGAAAATAAGAATTTGTTCTTAGTGGAAGAACAGCATCTAGTAAAGATGAGGTCGAGCGTATTGCCTGCCTTGTGAGTAGGGGGGGAAGGTGAGATGGAGAGGTCAAAAGAGGAGAGGAGTGGAAAGAAGGAGGCAGAGAGGAATGAGTCAAAGGTAGACGTGGGGAGGTTAACTGACTTGCCTAGTTAAATAAAAGGTCAAATACATTTTAAAAGCCCTTTAAATTGAATTACACAGCAGGGGAGGAGAAAGACTTATGAACAAAAACAAAACAAATTTCTAAGATTTACAGTTCATAAGGAAATCTGTTAATTAATTAGGCCCTAATCTATGGATCACATGACTGGGAATACAGATATGCATATGTTGGTCACAGATACCTTAAAACAAAAAATGTAGGGCCTTGGATCACAAAACCAGTCAGTATCTTGTGGGACCACCATTTGCCTCATGCAGTGCGAAACATCTCCTTCACATAGAGTTGATCAGGCTGTCGATTGTGGCCTGTGGAATGTTGTCCCAGTCCTCTTCAATGGCTGTATGAAGTTGCTGGATACTGGGAATACGCTGTCGTATACGTCAATCCAGAGCATCCCAAACATGCTCAATGGGTGACATGTCTGGTGAGTGTGCAGGCCATGAAAGAACTGGGACACCTTCAGCTTCCAGGATTTGTGTACATATCCTTGTGACATGGGGACGTGTATCATCATGCTGAAACATCAGGGGATGGAGGCGGATAACGTAGACCTCCCGGAGACTGTTTCTGACAGTTTGTGCAGAATGGAGGCGGATAACGTAGACCTCCCGGAGACTGTTTCTGACAGTTTGTGCAGAATGGAGGCGGATAACGTAGACCTCCCGGAGACTGTTTCTGACAGTTTGTGCAGAATGGAGGCGGATAACGTAGACCTCCCGGAGACTGTTTCTGACAGTTTGTGCAGAATGGAGGCGGATAACGTAGACCTCCCGGAGACTGTTTCTGACAGTTTGTGCAGTCATTCTTCGGCTGTGCAAACCCACAGTTTCATCAGCTTGTCTGGGAGGCTCGTTTCAGACCATCTACAGGTGAAGAAGCCGGATGTGGATGTCCTGGCTGGCGTGGTTACACGTGGTCTGTGGTTTTGAGGTTGGTTAGACGTACTGTCAAATTCTCTAAAACAACGTTGGAGGTATGGTAGAGCAATTAACATTCATTTCTCTGGCAAAAACTCCAGTGGACATCACTGCAGTCAATTGCACTCTTCCTCAAAACTTGAGACATCTGTGGAATTGAG
Source organism: Oncorhynchus nerka (assembly GCF_034236695.1). Lineage (NCBI taxonomy): Eukaryota > Metazoa > Chordata > Actinopteri > Salmoniformes > Salmonidae > Oncorhynchus > Oncorhynchus nerka. The sequence goes on along the minus strand of NC_088401.1, from coordinate 79,290,100 downwards.
TTGTGTGACAAAACGGCATATTCTAGTGTGGCATTTTATTGGCCCCAGCACAAGGTGCACCTGTGTAATGATCATGCTGTTTAATCAGCTTCTTGATATGCCACACCTGTCAGGTAGATGGATTATCTTGGCGAAGGAGAAATGCTCACTAACAGGGACGTGGCTGTTCCACTGGATGTCATAAGGTGAAAGCACCAATTTGTAAGTCGCTCTGGATAAGAGCGTCTGCTAAATGACTTAAATGTAAATGTAAATGTAAAAAATGTGCGCACAAAGACATAAGCTATTTGTGCATATGGAAAATTTCAGGGATCTTTAAATTTCAGCTCATGAAACATGAGACCAGAAATAAGGGTTTAGCAAATACTAAAACAAGCACTACTCCTGAAAGGTCTGAGCGTGTACACGTTTTACTATACTGTGAGTACCACATAAGTCTTCACAATGATAGTAAACCAACTAAATTCAGCTGTTGGTCAACTGTTGGCCCCCAAACAGTCAACACCAGTATAGTAAGACTCAGGGCAACGGGGTTCAACGTCCACCATGAAACGAGAGATGAGAACCCCTGTGAATACCGGCCAAACTCGTATTTAGAAGTTATTCTCCTGTAACAAATTGTTTTCCCATTTCATTTCATTATTTATTTTTTTAAACCCAAGCTCTCTGTAGACTACTCTTACCCTCAGCCTACTATAACGAAGGCTGGTTCAACAGCAATTTGGCTGATTCAACAGATTTGATGATAGCATTACATTTTACATGGATTTATTGTTGTTGAAAAACAGATTCATTTGATTAAAATCAAACAAAAACAAGCAAACTTATTAGAATAATTCCGTGTCCTGGTTTAATGGTGAGAACGTCTGTGGCGCTCATGCAATGCACTTCCGGAAAAGTGTGACTGAGATTTGTAAGACGGTTCCAATATGTATAAAAAACATATTTGGAAGCAGTATAACAGGAGAGGGGACATTCTCCCTTTACATTGGATCTTTGTCCAGCTGCTGTAAACAGTTTGGATGGGCGTAAAACCAGAGCCTGCGTTGTTTAAAAATGATATGCCCACAGGAAGCAATTATGGTGCCTGTAAGTGTATTTAGACATTTAGCTTATTTTAAAAACATGTTTTCTTTAGAATTGTATTACAATTATTCACTCTTTTTAAGCCTAAAATAATAATAAATGTAATCATGCTTATTGGCAACGTTTGGCATGTCCATGCTCAGTCCTAATGCAATTCACTGTAGGCCTCGCCCCTATTTCAGTGCTGACAGGTTCGAGCAAACATATTCAGCAAAGACGGGAAAGGTGTTATTTTGTTTCTGTAAGCGGTTCTAACAAACTATAAAACAAACTAACATTGGAATTGATTCCAAGGCAATAAATAAAAGATAGTAAATACACAACCACATATTTAGCCATGGAGCATGTTACGATTGGCAAGTGAGGGGCCAAGCCTCGACAAAAGCCACAATTTGTTCATTCATCAAACCTATAGCACTACCTCCGGGGGCTTGGACTTACCATTGCGTTAGGTTTGTTAAAATAGAGCCCATAGTTGTCTGTGTTATATCCAGATGAAGGAACTGTTATTAATGAATATAAAACCAGTTGATCACACAAATCTTATTTCTTACCGTAGGCAGCAGCCCAGGAGACAGGGACTAACATCTTGCTGTTTGGAGAGTCATCTAGCTGGTTCTCCTGGACTGCAGAGGTGTCCTCCTCTCCTACAATCACCTCCATGTAGACCTGCTCTGCCATGTCTGACACATCTGTAAACACACAGACAGATTCAGTAACAACCCTTACCCTCCTCCTCAACAAACTACACCTGCTCAGCCACGTCGGCCAGGTCTGGAAAACAGAACGACACAGACATGTACAGAACATGCACAAACACTGTTGATTTGCACAACGCCATCTTCAAATCCTTCTGAACGGCACCTGTGAAAGCTATTTGTTGAAAAATAAAAAATAAAGAATGAACCTATCCAGGCGTGTTTGATCACATGACTGGACAGGTGAAATGAAGGGTTCCACTAACAAACCTTCACAGATGGAGTTATTTTTTTAAAGAGTGTTTACTCACTGATATCTTCCTCTGACTGGGCGTGGTCCTTCACAGCCATGTAGACCATCCTCTCCCCCCGGCCATGTCTGCCTCCTCCCCCAGACTCCGACCCAGCATGGTGGCCGTTATGGCAGTCACTTTCAGACACCACCTCGGTCCCACCTACAGACAGAGACAGTAACCACACTTCAATACACAGTTTAATGCTAGTAGAGTTTCACAGTGTTCAACAGACAGTTTAATGATAGTAGAGTTTCAGTGTTCAATAGACAGTTTAATGCTAGTAGAGTTTCACAGTGTTCAACAGACAGTTTAATGCTAGTAGAGTTTCAGTGTTCAACAGACAGTTTAATGCTAGTAGAGTTTCAGTGTTCAACAGACAGTTTAATGCTAGTAGAGTTTCAGTGTTCAACAGACAGTTTAATGCTAGTAGAGTTTCAGTGTTCAACAGACAGTTTAATGCTAGTAGAGTTTCACAGTGTTCAATAGACAGTTTAATGCTAGTAGAGTTTCACAGTGTTCAACAGACAGTTTAATGCTAGTAGAGTTTCAGTGTTCAACAGACAGTTTAATGCTAGTAGAGTTTCACAGTGTTCAACAGACAGTTTAATGCTAGTAGAGTTTCACAGTGTTCAACAGACAGTTTAATGCTAGTAGAGTTTCACAGTGTTCAATAGACAGTTTAATGCTAGTAGAGTTTCAGTGTTCAACAGACAGTTTAATGCTAGTAGAGTTTCACAGTGTTCAACAGACAGTTTAATGCTAGTAGAGTTTCAGTGTTCAATAGACAGTTTAATGCTAGTAGAGTTTCAGTGTTCAACAGAGTTTAATGCTAGTAGAGTTTCAGTGTTCAACAGACAGTTTAATGCTAGTAGAGTTTCACAGTGTTCAACAGACAGTTTAATGCTAGTAGAGTTTCAGTGTTCAATAGACAGTTTAATGCTAGTAGAGTTTCAGTGTTCAACAGAGTTTAATGCTAGTAGAGTTTCAGTGTTCAACAGACAGTTTAATGCTAGTAGAGTTTCACAGTGTTCAACAGACAGTTTAATGCTAGTAGAGTTTCAGTGTTCAATAGACAGTTTAATGCTAGTAGAGTTTCACAGTGTTTAATGGTCATATGTACAGGGTTGCAGGTGTGATTGTAGGGTACATTAAAAACCTTAGGCTTCGTGCCCCAACATGCAGGACTAGTGAATGAAATATAATAAAAATAGAAAAAAAATTGCGACAGCTGTGATGGAAACGGGAAGTTTTGGTACAATTTTATAGATGCTGACAGATAATTAGTTAATTATTCGACATGGTGGGATCGTTGTATGACGGTAAAATTAATTATGCGAGAAAACGCCTTTATGCGCAAATATTGATATATAATAACCATATTGAAGAATACTTGGAAGTCACGCAAGGATATGTTGTGTGGTCCTCCCAATACAACCGGGGAAACCGTGCAGCTTATTAGGCTACAGATGAAATAAGTTGTGATGCACTGTGACATTGATGGTCTTTTCAATAAAATATTGAGGGTCTTATTCTGGTGAGATGATGGCGCTTGACTGCTGTTTGACAAATAAACTACATCTGGCTCTTCTCCATAATAATGTCATTATGTAGACTAGCCTCCCCTCACTGTATCCGAGAGCTGTTGTACCCAGACCAGAGTAGACACATTTAAAACACAACAGTTTGTGACAAAACTATCAGTTTAGTTGAAAATGATGCAAACACAATGAACTTTTCATTTTTATTCCGTACATGAAAAAGTACATTTTGTGTTGCACTACGTCATCACACACTGATTTTATATACAAAAAGTACATTTTTGGGAAATAGCACTGGTGGGAAAATGCACATATTTTCTTATGCAGATTTTTAAATTATTTGCATAGAAATCTTTCACCAATTGGAAGGAAACCTAGCTAGTCACACACTAGCACACTTATGTTCTCTCTACTCGTCCAGGGAACACTTACCATCTAAACTATCATTTCCATGTATGTAGCTGATACTTCACGTTAGAAGATAATAGTTTGCCATTCAGAATATGAAAATTATGCTTTACTTTCCAAATGACACGTGGCTCTTGAAATGTTGGCCTCGTTGATGAAAGAATGGCGCTTTCAAGACAAGTGGGAACTCTGAAATAACCAAGGTCAAATCATGACGTCGGTAATCTTCAGGTCGGAAAGTTGGAGCTCTAGAAAGATGCCAGAGTTTCCGAGTTGGATGACCATTCAAACCGATTATTCCCCAGTCGGAGCTCAGTTTTTTCTGCGTTCCCAGTGGTCTTGAACGCACTGAAGTCAGAGAGTTCCCAGTTGTTTTGAACGAGATAGAAGTATCACTCACCTATCTCCACATCATCATCAGCCTCTGCTTTGAAGATGTAGACCTTGATGACCTCGGACCCCTCCTTGTTGGAGTCTTCATCATGCATCACCTCAGTAGTGATCTCTAGAGGAGTGTCTCCTCTGTCCAGCTTCTCACCAACGTCATCCACTGGATGGACGGACACACACACACACACACACACACTAAGATTACAGTAGTGATCTCTAGAGGAGTGTCTCCACTGTCCAGCTTCTCACCAACGTCATCCACTGGATGGACACAAATAACACATGACAGTAAGCTTTTACCCAGCAGCAGGGTAGGACAATACCAAGGACTTGGAAGGCAAAAATGATCAGAAGAGTTCATGAAATATGCTCTCAAAACAGACTTCAGAAATAGTCTACAAACAATCCTTCAGATATATTCTAGCCTATTAATTTGCAGCGGTTGTAAATATTGATTCAAATTAGGGCTGTCCCCAATTAGGCTGTTGGTCGACTGAGATGGTTTTAGGTCGAGCAGTAACACACTAATATATATATATATATATAGTAAATATATATATATATATATATAGTACCAGACAAAAGTTTGGACACCCCTACTCATTCAAGGATTTTTCTTTATTTTTTTACATTGTAGAATAGTGACGACATCAAAACTATGAAATAACACATATGGAATCATGTAGTAACCAAAAAAGGTGTTAAACAAATCTAAATATTTTATATATGATACTTCAAAGTAGCCACCCTTCGCCTTGATGACATCTTTGCACACTCTTGGCATTCTCTCAACCAGCTTCATGAGGTAGTCACCTGGAATGCTTTTCCAACAGTCTTGAAGGAGTGCCCACATATGCTGAACACTTGTTGGATGCTTTTTCTTCACTCTGCGGTCCAACTCATCCTAGACTCTAGACTGAAAGACAATTTATGCTTGATTCTAAAATGTGGTCGGTGGCTCATTGGCTCATCGGAGGCTCATTATCGAAGGTGTTTGGCAATTGCGTAGCCTCCAAAGGCCAAATCGAGCTCTGTACCACATAGTCAATGAGCCCCCTAAATTTTGTAACAATGAAGAATGGCTCTGAATAGCTCCGCATTGACATGATTGGTTGACGCTAGGGGGAAACGGTACACGCTGTATAAATACAAACTAATTTCCATGACAACAGCTCTGCACTGCTCCGCGAAGTGCAAGAAGTATGAATGCCCCGACTTCTGCGGAGGCCAAATCACGGTAAATGCAGACTTCGGCATTCTTCTCTCTACCGCCAATTTGTGCACATTCATTGTCTCATAACTTCATCGTGTGAATTGGTTGCGTTTGATTGTTAGTGTCTATCAATTCCCCTTTACATATATCACCACTAGTACATTTTACCCAGCATTCCTAATCTACAACGTTTGTTACTTTGGTTACGGTCATTTTATCCATTCAATATTATTCCAGTCTTCCTGTTGTCAGTGTCAGAGTGGACATGTTGTTTGCAGAGTGCACAACCTATACCTGGTACACTTGTGAGAAACAACTTTTGGTTTATTTAAATGTATTTACGAGTTCTGTCAAATTAGTCATTGTCTTTTGTTTGGAGCACCCCTGTCAAATGTTGAGTAAGGACACACACACACACACACACACACACACATGGAAGTAGGCCCATAGGCTACCTGTCATGCGCGCAAATGTAGACAAATGTGCCCATTTGGGGATCTGATAGTATTTCTGATTGGCTTAACACACCACCTGTGGAGCTTCTCAAAGTAATGTTTTCTTTACCTCAAACAGCAAGCAAACAAATTCTGTTTTTACATCCATTGAGAATGACAATAGTTCCTCAATGTATTTGAAAAGATCTTTCCAGCTCTCTCCCTTTTGATAACCACTCAGCGTGAAAGGGGAAAATGTGATTCTCTGATCCAGCGAAAACATCATAAAATATGTTTCTTATCAGTGCTCGACTTGAACTGTAATAGGTGACGGTACTCATTTTGGGTACTGGTACTGTTTACATTTAGGTGCAGGAGCTACAAAATACTTTTTAGCTAATGTTCTATAAGAGGAACAGGAGCTCAAGAGGTAGAACATTTGAGGTACCTGTTTTCAGCTCCGGTGAGCTCCTTCCCAAGTCAAGCACGGGTTCTTATCCCTCGTGTCTGTCCTGAGCTCACTGGCGGAAACTGAGGGCCCAGAATAATGTTATAAGTTCGATAGTGCTAGCTTCAGGCTGAACACAAGTTAATAGTTGATACAATGTTTCAAGTTTGTTGCAGACAGGCCATGTGTAGCCAATGTGATTCATAGGATTTTTTAAAGATGTTTTTAAATTAGGATATTTTCTACCTGCAGGCTGCAATGTTTTGATTTGTTTTTACATAGTTGGCAATGGAAGTAACGTTTTAGGTATGTATCATGTTCATTTAGAATGATATAATTTTTATCAACCACATGACACTGATTGAGATATGAAGACGTTATTGTTAATTCAATTAAACTTTCACGAAAATGTGAATAAGAAAGCCACAACTGTCACGTAGATCGGTAGAAATGTTAAGATAAATTGGCATTCCACATGAGAAAGTTTGCAGACTCTTCGTGTAGCCTATTACCGGAAACTTCAGGAGAGTAATGGCAGAAAGCCAGCAGGAGCGGGAGGAGGATAGTTGGGACAGGTTTTTTTCCTTCTGGTTATCTAGATCTCTGGCACCCTCTTAAGGCATCAAACCATAAACTTTAAGCATCAGACAAGCTCAAAGCACATATATGATTTTATTAAAACACATAGGCTGTGTCTATATGGAAAAATACATGTTTAATTTTTTTTACCAATCCATTGGTCGAAAGAAGGGACAGCCCTAATATTACTGATCATAGCAAATAATTCAATGAAATCAAGCCCCAGTCTGTTTCTAGGTGTAGTTGACTCACAGGAGATCATGAGGTAGTCCTCCTCATCAGTCTGCAGAGAGACAGCCTCCACGTCCACCGGCAGTTCCTCGTGGGCCTGGATCACTGTCTCCTCCTCCCCCACCAACACCTCCTGGTCCAAGCCCTCCAACACGTCCTCCTCCTCCTCCTCCTCCTGGTGCTCCACAAAAAGCTGGTCTGGCATGTGGTGGTGGTGGACTGAGCCCTGGATGAGGTCTGAGGTTAGAACATGGTGATGGTGAGAGTCTATTGCCTCCTCGATGGCCACTTCGGAACCCAGCAACTGTTCGTTTCCGATGTCAGGGCCTTCAATCACCTCAGTCTCTAGATATTCCTCTAGGACCTCTACCTCTGCTTCAAGGCCCTCGACTTCCACCTCCGCCTCCAGGGCCTCGACCTCCAGGCCTTCAACCACCTCTGTCTCGAGGCCCTCAACCATCTGTGTCTCTAGCTCCACCACCTCCGCTCCAAAGCCTTCAACTTCCGTCTCTAGGCCTTCCACCTCCACCTCTGTCTCGAGGCCCTGCACCTCCAGGCCGTGCTCCAGCAGGATGCCTTCGTCTGTCATGACGTCAGACAGGAGCATGCCCTCAGGCACAGACACCAAAATGTGATCCCCGTCGATGTGGGCCAGGCCCCTCATTCCTGCCACTGCACAGGGAAACAGTAAGAGGGGGAAGATTATTACAGGAATGTTTTTCCACTGCAGCCCTGGTTTGGCCTGAGGCATTTCCAGGCTTTCCTCTTTGTGGAAAAGCACCAAAAAAAGGTACAGCTACACAAGACTTTGCTGTAGTGTGTTCAGCATCTAACTTTGCATGAGGCATTGGGCTCTCAAGTGAAGGCTAATGAACCCAAAGTATACATTATCACAAGGCTATATTGACCTACCAAAGTCTTGCATGATCATGGTGTGAGGCATCTTTAACTCCTGTGTGTGTAGCTCCAGGATCCCTCCACCGTGGTCCATCTCTTTGATCTTAAAAAAAGCTTAAATACAATTATTCATGTTAGGCCTACACATCCTTTCAAGAGGTTCAATACTCTTTACACACTATGTGAATTCAGGAATGTCAGATGATTAGGGCCGGTATCCACAAAATATATCAGAGTAGGAGTGCTGAACTGGGATCAGTTTGGCTCTTAGATCATAATGAATAATATTATATGGACAGATCTTAGAGCAGCACTCCTACTCAGAGAAAGGCCCTGGATATTAATTACTGTCAGTGTGTATTACCTTCACATTTGATGACAATGCACTCTAAAATAAGAACAGTGTGTTGCTGGTGTTTCTTCCTTCCATTGGGAGGGAGAACCCTGCAAAGAATGGACAACAAACTGAGATAGATGCCACTGAAAACTGAAGTGTGGGAAAAAAACTGATGACATCACATATCCAGTAGATATCCTCTGCGTATGCTATTTTATGATAAGGATGCTGAAACTGCAGTATTCTAGCTACTGGCATTGCTGTGTCTGCCTTGACAAAATTAATGTCTGGAAAAATATGACCATATAGTTAATTGGTGCTACTGTGGAAACTGTTGATTGGTTAACACTTGTTGATGCCATTTGAGTCAGTCCTAGCTCATATGGAATATGACTGAATAATGAGATATTCGGTCATATTTCTATTATGCGACGGTCGAAAGAGACCTAGAACGGATAAATAACGGTTGTTTTTCCTGCTTCTCAAATGCAATGATTTGAGTTGTCCCACACACGCCCACCATTCATTGCCCAATTTCATGGCTGCCTGGATTATGCAACTGTAGGGCATGCTAGCGAGTACACGCTATTTAAAACAAAACAAATGAACAGAACCAACTAGTTAGTGTTACTAATTCCACCTGATTATCAAATGTTCGTGTTAACACTTGCAAACATCCACATTCATTGGGTGGCGGTGGCGTAGAGGGCTATATGTAGCGGGCTAGCTAGCTAATAACGAACTAAGCAAGCTTGTTCGGAGTTGTGCAGACGTTTTGCGGCAGATGTCGACATTTGGGGGGAAATTCCACAAACGCAACGTTGAGCAATACTGCAAAGAAAGAGATGGATATAACAATAATAAGTCATTGAGCAGGGTGTATAGTGCTTGGTGGCTGTTACTTACGGTATATTTATATATAAACCGTTGCGCCCACAACCGTACCTAGTTAGCCTCGATTCCGCCATTTTGGTTAGCTAGTTTGATAGCGTGTTTTAAAACTCCATAAAACCTCCATACATCAACGATTGGTGCTAAATGAACACCATGACACGCGATCGATACCACAAAATAAATACAATCGTCCTGTACATTCACAACATTGCTAGTAGCTAAACATTTATCGATGCATTTGTAATTGCGAAGGGACATTAGCTAGCTAGCCTAGCATGTTAGCTAGAGCATGCGGCATTATCAACCATGTTGTTTTTCAACGGGCTGTAGAAGGCCCGTAACGGCCGACTGGGCCCTAGTCATATATTTGATATGCAATTTCAATCGTTTCGAAATGTTTTACCTTATTATGGACTCCTTCAAATGGATCGTCGATATGTTTCCTTTCTCGGTTGTGTCTGTTATTGTTTGGGTTTATTTTTCGACACTAAGATAAATGCGGCCTGTACATTTGGATCCCCGGGCACTCTTTCCGAGGCCTGGGCCAATCACGTTGCTCGCTCGCAACGGAGGGCGGGAGGGCCAGACAATGCGTGGCCTCGTTTAGCGCCGATCCCTGTCTGTTTGCGTCACGCAGGCGAGAGCTTTGAGTACACATCGATATTGTCAAATTGACACAAAGATAATTTACTTACCTACTGATCAGGATTGTTACAGCAGTTGAAATAAGAATATACACGTGTGTTAGTTAATGTGTTTGATTATCGGGCAGGGTTCAACATTGGAGGACAGTTGTGCATTGAAGTTACTATTAATCATGTGCATACACTCATTCATGTTCCCTAATAAAGTTGTCCCCTACTCTGACAGCTACACATGTTGGAATAGACACATTGCCTTGTTCAATAGGATATAACAGTTGGATTATTCATAGGTTCTGAGTTATCACAATATATATATATTTTTATATAGCAGCATGTGTTGCAGCCTACGGCATATCGATCTATGGTCCATGCATGCTGAACAGAGGAAGAGCATCTGCACGAGAAACAAAGTAAACGTTCAAGTTCTGGGTAGGTTTTATTGTTTGTTTTCATTACAGTTCCTGGTTTTCAGAGGCACTCCGCATGAGGGTGCATAGCTGGTTGTCTAAGGCAAGGCATAAGGCCTTTGCTTCGTGCATAAAACAGTTCATTTTATTAGTACAGTGGTATTCAAAAACCAAAACAGATTAACCTACCGATATGCAGTAAAAACAACTGTGGTAAATCAACGCATACAGTATCTCAACTACAAGTAGTACTTTATTGGATTTCAGAAACAGTGCTGCAGCATCAGAAATGCACCTTGGCACAAAGAATTTAACCCAACAATAACATGTTTTATTTTCTTAAGGGGGTCTTGATGGAAGGGCAGTGTGGTCCAGAGATGTTGCGTTGTGTCAGACTTGGCAAAACACAAATAGACAACACTTATAGGAGGAATCACAACCAATCAATCACTCACAAACATTCAAAAAAACCTTCCCACACGCATCAACATGGGGTTTGTTCCTTGGAAGAACAGACTTACTATTGATAAGGCTATTATGCAACAAACTAATTTCTTTGTCCTCGGAGGAAAGAAAACTAAACAGAAACATCATGCAACACCCAAGAGGAGATCACCTTCATATCAGTTAGGAGTTCAACTTCACACACAATAGAACAGTCCACCCAAAGTATTCAATAACAACCGTTCTGTACATCTACAGAACATAAATCAAAAACAACCCGTAGTCTTCTCTCAACAACTATCATAAAATATAGACTGGAATTGACTAGTTAAAAACAACATATTTTGTGGAAGCTTTGTCTAGATCCCTAGAGCGAAAGGGCGGTGTGTTTGTGCGCTCAGTCACCTTCTATCCGGTCTCTCTCCAGTATATCTGTGGTGTGAGAGGGTTCTTCATGCCAAGGAAGGTCTGTTCATCTACAGTGGTCCAGCCTACAGAGGTATGTTCAGAGGCAAGTAAGCTGGTGTTGCCCACAGGGGTATGTTCAGAGTCAGTACGCAATGTTGGTGTTGTTTATACTAAAATGTGAAGTACAGGAGAGGTGGAGGAAGTTTCCTTGTTGCCTCAGTAACAGCCGTCTCTCCACGACTCATTTGAGATTGGGCCATTTGTTCTAGTCATCCCCATAGACCTAACAAACAAAGACAACAATGACATGAGTCTTGATAGCTGTAAGAGTGTCATTCTAACGGTTTGTGGCCGCCACTGATAAGAAGTAATCACGTTTAACCAACGGAGTGACTGTACTGAAAAAAATCACACTCCTATCAACTCACTTTATGAAAAGTAATCATCCCAAGTCATAATGCTGAATGTGTATTTCTAAATAATCAATCACCTTCTAGGTGTCTGGGCCAGTCTTCCCCTGGAGGATGGGGCTGCTGCTTGCCTCCCACCCCCAGTAGAGGCTCTCCCAGCTGGGTAGGCTCCTCCATTGGCAGGCCCTGGGGACTGGACCCTCCGTACTCCTCCATTGGGTCCACTCTGGACTACAGGCAGGACCCTGGAGGGCTGGCGGGCCCCTGGCATGGAGCCCATGGCTTTGACAGGGACCCGCATGGACAGAGGGGACTGGCCACTGCCTCGCATCCGACTAGATGACATACCTGGGGAGGGGGTGATGGGCATGATGAGATGGGTTTAGTAGAGTGCCATCCACACTGTAGTACACATGTAGTCTTCTCACTTATTTCATGTTCATATGCCAATGCTCTGATGACAGTACAATTCAGGTAATGAGAGAGAAGAGCACATTCTCTGTATACATGACATCAGGATTTGTGGCAGAAAAGAGTTGTAGACTAGATGCCTGTACCCAGAGGAATATTAGTGATTTTAGGGGGGGGGTAGTTGTGAGACAGGCGAGGTACCAGTAAGGGTTACCTGAGGGGAGTAGGGGACATGTGAGAGGCTCCCTCAGGATAGGGTACGCAGTATCAAGTTCTACTTGAGAGAGTGGGGCAGGTTTACAGGCCAGATGAGGGTTACCTGAGGAAGGGGCAGGTGTACAGGCCAGGTGAGGGTAACCTGAGGAAGGGGCAGGTGTACAGGCCAGGTGTACAGGCCAGGTGAGGGTAACCTGAGGAAGGGGCAGGTGTACAAGCCAGGTGAGGGTTACCTGAGGAAGGGGCAGGTGTACAGGCCAGGTGAGGGTTACCTGAGGAAGGGGCAGGTGTACAGGCCAGGTGAGGGTTACCTGAGGAAGGGGCAGGTGTACAGGCCAGGTGAGGGTAACCTGAGGAAGGGGCAGGTGTACAGGCCAGGTGAGGGTTACCTGAGGAAGGGGCAGGTGTACAGGCCAGGTGAGGGTAACCTGAGGAAGGGGCAGGTGTACAGGCCAGGTGAGGGTTACCTGAGGAAGGGGCAGGTGTACAGGCCAGGTGAGGGTTACCTGAGGAAGGGGCAGGTGTACAGGCCAGGTGAGGGTTACCTGAGGAAGGGGAGTGGGGCAGGTGAGATATGCGGTTGCCAGAGCTCTGGAGGTTAGCCTCCATGCTGCGGCTGTTCCTGACCGCCTCCAGGGAACGCAGGCTGGTGCGGGGGGCCAGGTTAGGCATGCTGTGCCTCACCTCTTCTGGAACCACACACACGGTTTGAGTTGGAGAAAGACTGAACTGAAACTGTGTTCTATAGAACTAATCGATTTATAAGTCATGTCTTCAAACGATACAGAGTACATCTGACTGACAATTCCATGTAGTTCTGACTGTGTACTGATACTGCTTTGTTTTCGGGTTAGTGTGTGATGCATGAACACTTCTCTCCGGTCTCCACCTACCCTCGGTCTTGGCGAACTTTAGCAGCTCGGGCCCGGGTCCCTGTAGCGATCGACGTGGAGCGCGTTGCCGGGGGGCCCCCAGCCTGCTGTACTCTGCCTGGCCCTGGGAGCCTGGTGAGGGGGAGAGGCAGCGGGGCGAGCCCAGGGGAGAGGGGGAGTAGCGGAGGCGTCGCTGGGGCAGAGAGCAACACTCATCCTCCTCATCCTCCAAGCTGTAGGTATCAAACTCCTGGTCGCTGTAGGTTCCACCCCGACGTAGAGACTGGAGGGAGGCAGAGGAACTACGACGAGACACTGAGGCAGAGCTGGAGGCATAGTCCTGTCTCAGACCTGAGAGGGGAGAGAGTTACAGAGCCTGGACGCTGCCACAGACATACACATGAAAGAACAAGCGTCTACGGGCTTGTGTAGTTAGCATCTACATGGACAATAACTTTGAAAGACATGCACACCCACACATTACAAACACAGTCCTGCCCTAAGCACACACTACCACAGAGTGAGCATATTCACGGTCTTCTTCTTTATCAGTTATCTGTGGCATATTGACAAGCACAATGTAACCCTTTAGAGACTTAAGAGTATTCTACACACCATTCACCCTCTTCCTGAAATACATTATCACCAGTCCTTATTCTATACAACACCACTCACTCTCTTCCTGTAGGCGGGCCATGATCTGGACATCAGTGAGGTCCTGTAGCTTGTAACCCATGGTGATGGAGTCGTCTGAGGTACTCAGCTCACTGTCTACAGACGACTGGGAACTCAGAGCAGAGTACATACTCATGTAGCCTGGAAAAACAGTAACACCATGATTTAGATATAATCCACAACAGCCCCTTGAGGGATAAAAATAAGGACTATAATACAACCTGAAAACCAAGGACATGCAACTATACATTATCCATACAGTAGTCAATTCTCTTTATTAGTCTAATCAGAGACTGGTCCAGTAATAATCTCCGTGTATGTAGACCTGAGAACACTATAGAGCTAGGAAATTGTTTCTGGACCAGGCCTGCATTATGAGAAGAGATATTTAGACTTCCCTGTCTGTCCTACTGTATTCGTATAGACAGCGCTGAGGACAGCTAAAAGCATGATGTTTCTACTAGGCATCAGCAAGGCCATCGTCTGACACACACAACCAGCCACCCTTCATTCAAACTGAAAAAGAGGCAACATAATCCAGGGTGTTTGGTTATATAACAGATGGGATTAGGAGGGGTCACCAGCAAGCAAAGCATTTACATACTTCATGCAAAGAGTGTTATTTACAGTCTGTGTTCATAACATAAGCATTGTGTTGGTTTACATAGCGCCACCCACACCTTGAGAAGATAAAACGTTTGTTTTCCCAGTATCGCTAAGGGCCAAAGTATTTGATATCCACACCACTCTGCAAAACATGCCTGTAAATGCCATTAGTTGTGAAATTATCATCAATGTTGAGGAGAACAACCCGTTGAAAACTTTCCAGAAAAAACAGCAAACATTATAAACAAACATTTAAAACAAAACACTTGTTACAAACCTGTTACTTTAAAGTCCTACTCCAGTCTCCCTTTCAGCTCATTCATCACCTGATTTACTTAACAAAAGGAACATCTCAAAAGCTGGTCCTGGTGTCCAGATGACTCGATTTATACATGGAATATTGTGTTTCAACATGAAAAGTTCCAAAATTGCTTGGGTGTGTCTTAAACATATCAAAATATATATTTTAGATTCTTTAAAGTAGCCACCCTTTACCTTGAAGACAACACATTCTCTCAACCAGCTTCACCTGGAATGTTCCCACATATGCTGAGCACTTGTTGGCTGCTTTTCCTTCACTCTGCGGTCCAACTCATCTCAATTGGGTTGAGGTTGGGTGATTGTGGAGGCAAAGTCATCTGATGCAGCACTACATCACTCTCCTTCATGGCTGCCACAGCATTCTGCAGCGATACACCATCCCATTTGGTTTGCGCTTAGTGGGACTATCATTTGTTTTTCCACAGGACAATGATTCAAAACACACCTACAGGCTGTGTAAGGGCTATTTTGCCAAGGAGAGTGATGGAGTGCTGCATCAAATGACCTGGCCTCCACAATCACCGCAGAGTGAAGGAAAAGAAGGAAAACTCCTTCAGACTGCTAGACAAGCCTTCCACAGAATGGTTGAGGAATCCTTCAAACTGCTAGAAAAGCCTTCCTAAAATACATGACGGGTACTAATATTCCATTGTTATTTTTTTTAATGTCTTCCTTTTTCTCCCCAATTTAGTGGTATCCAATTTTGACGGTAGTAAAAATAAAGAAAAACCCTTGAATGTGTCCATTACAGTCTTGTCCCGTCACTGCAACTCCCGTACGGACTCGGGAGAGATGAAGGTCGAGAGCCGTGGATCCTCCGCAACACGACCTCGCCAAGCCACACTGCTTCTTTACACACTGCTCACTTAACCCGGAAGCCAGCCACACCAATGTGTCGGAGGAAACACAGTACAACTGGCGACCGTGTCAGCGTTCATGCACCCGTCCCGCCACAGGAGTCGCTAGAGCGCAATGGGACAAGGACATCCCTGGCCGACCAAACCCTCCCCTACCCGGAGGTAGGTCCCAGTTGAGGTCGGCTGCTATTGAACCCGGGTCTGTAGTGACGCCTCAAGTGCTGCAGTGCCTTAGACTACCCTCCCGAGTGGCACAGCGGTCTAAGAACTTAAGTTATTTTTAATCTGATACTACTTTAATCTTGAGTTCCACCAACACTGTTAAACACACTGGAGAGAGAGAGTAGCTGAAAGTAAAGCAGCACGTGGTGTATTAATATCATGCGTACCTGAGCCACCACTGGTTAGTAGGATTTTGTTAGTGGATTTGTTGTGGTACCCAGGAGAGAGGAGGCCAGAGCCAGAGGAGCCAGCCTCCCCCGTCTGACCAGAGCTGCTGTAGATGTTCCTCCAGCGAGACGCTAAAGGCACACAGGAGGAGACAGGAGAGGACACACACAGTTACATAAACAGGAGTCAGGGCACCGTTTAAAAGGCAACCTGTATCGTGACCTTGTAGACAAATAAAACACAGTCGGGTGGAAGTGTGCGCTCAGGATTCCTTTACCAGTTCTTTAGGTACTGATTCTGAAGTGTACAAAAACTTTTAAAATAATTCCTGATCAAAAGAGAAATTACAACTTTCATCATCGTTTCAAAATGGTCGGCCGTGGCTGGTTCATTTTAAAAACTGTTGCAAAAGAGCGAGTCGAAACTAAAGGCATTGATTTTGTATTTAGTAGGACAGATGATGTTTCCAAGAGCTT
The DNA here is from genome assembly GCF_034236695.1 of Oncorhynchus nerka. Lineage (NCBI taxonomy): Eukaryota > Metazoa > Chordata > Actinopteri > Salmoniformes > Salmonidae > Oncorhynchus > Oncorhynchus nerka. Next base: position 79,273,514 of record NC_088401.1, on the reverse strand, counting down.
AAGGTGGGACCATGTCTGTACCTGCACAAAAAGAGTTATAGAACTTACTGTCCCATAGCAATACTTATGAAGAGCTAACAATGGTGTCTATATTATTTACCAACTTCACACAGCTTCATTGTTGGCCACTACCTTCATTCCGACTCATTGCTGGAGCCAATGGGCCAAAACACAAGTTTGGGAGGGTGAAACTGTTCTTGTAGCCTAGAAGGGTGATCTAGAGGTAGCAATGAGGCTATGGTAGGTCATTATTCCTAAGGTACTGGTTCCTATATTTTTAATTGACTTCCTCCAGGAAGCAGTATTGTTTGCCATTGGCTACATCAAGTGTGGCAGGGTGAAACTCTTATATAACATAACTCATATCTATGGGGTAGGTTATAGCCTAGTGAATGATTTCCTATATTTGCCGGCTGCCTGTGCCAGTGGGTAGCTGATGTAATACATTGAGCGCAGGAGTTCTCTTTGATCTTTTCTACAATTAAGTCAACTTTGGGGCTGTATTCTCCTGTACCACACCATGAGCAGCACGGTGGTGTGCATGTCAACGTTTCACTTCTAAAGTGGGTAGTTTCATGGCCTGACAGAGGTATTTGCACCAGAACACAGCTATCCGTCACAGGGCAAGGTAATCCAACCCAACAGCCAGCCTCTACACCATGACATCACGTGGTCATTGAGCCAGGCCCTGGTCAGGTGTGAATGGCTTGGTTGTTCAGTAGCTGCCAGAAGTACCAGACGCACACCGGATAAATAAATCATGAATGGGGGTGTGCTGCTGGATCTAACACTGGTAAACTACTGGTGGTGGCGGAGTTGCCGGGATTCTCTAGGTTAGGAGCACCAGATAACATTTTGGGGGATTGAGAAGCAGCATATAAATGGGGCCTATATAGAATCTAGATACTTTTGAAGCACACGTGCATTAGAAAATAACATGTAACACTTAAGACAGTTTATTATAAAAGCAAAACGTGTCCATAGGAATACATGTCATTGAAATTACAAAGTCATTTTGTAGATTATTAGGTTTCTACATTGTGTAAAATCACAATTTCCCTATTGAGATGCATTACATTGACAAATGTACACTGTCTCTAAAAACGTCAGGTTTGTTCATGGATCCCCTTTCTCCCAGATGTTTGCGTATACTAGCAAAGTAACCAGGTTGTTAGCTAGCTAACGAGGTAACATGACTGAACGAAGTGAAAACAAATAGTTAACTGCACGCAAGTACTTTTAGAATGGCCCAGGACATGGTTTATGGTTTATGAACGTTAAATGCGGTCCCGGTGATCCGCTATAGGAAGATTAAAACGTTGCGGCGGTAATATGGGGTCAGACCTTTTTGACCTGGTTGGGCTAGAAGCCTTTTCACTGTAGTAACGGCGCAACCATGATGCGAATAAATCTGCACTCACAAAAATGAGGTCCAGAGAAGACGCGTGAATAAAAACATTCCCTCGTTATGCCAAGATCATACATTTTCTCATAATCACGACAAGTTGTTTTGTGGAGATTGAGAGAAACTCTATACATACAGTAGGTGTGGACATATTGATGATCGGTTGACAGTAGTGTCATAGTGCCTCGGAGGCAGTAAGACTCTACAATGACCTTTAATAAGAGCACATCTGCTGTAAGTATCCGTGTGCTAGTGTATAGGCCTGGGCCATATCAAACCCCCAGCAATAAAAGCTGATTTCAATCAATCAATATGTCCACTCCTATTTATAGAATTTATCATGATTGACAAAACTTTTGTGAAGTCATTATCAGCAGAAAATTGTCTTGTGATCTCGCCATAATGTTGGGGTGTGATTATATTTTCCCCATAGTATGTTGTACCAAAGATGTCTGACAAAGGGAACATAACGTTATGAATATAACTACTGTTCCCTGAAGGACGGGAAACTAGGTACAACCGTTTGGCCCCACACCGCCCGTTCCTGGGCTCGGTGAACAGTGGTATAGAAATCAAGGACTGAATCCAAGCCTCACACTTATAACCTGCGGAACAGGGGGCTTCCAGAGAGGCGCAGATTTCATTGGCCATGTCAGGCATGTTTGTAGATCCTTCAACTGAAGCCGCTGGAGTGAGACTCCCTATAGTATGTTGTACCTTGTTTCCCTCCTTCAGGGAACAATAGTTATAGTCATAACATTATGTTATTGGATAGGAGGCTGTACTGGTTATTGCCTCAGGTAATGTGTTATGACTGCATTCACTGTTGCTCAGTGGCAAGCTCATCTTGTTTTATTGGTTTATTGCTTGTTATGAGGTTATTGGGTGTTGGACAGGAGAGTTACTTTGCACCGGTACTGTTGGTATAGGGTTACTGGGCACAAGGAGGAAGCAATGTTATTGTAGAAGGGTTCCTACAGGGTTATTATGTTAATGTAAGGTTATCAAAAGGTTGTATATGGTTATTATAGGATTACTATACGGTTATTGTACATGGTTATTACATGGTTAGTATAAGGTGACTGTGGTTACTATAGTATAGTTACTTTAGAGTTGGTATATGATCATTATAAGGTTATTATCAAGGTTACTAGGTAGGTGTGTACTCTGGTCGAGACGGTTGAGCAGGGTGCGACAGGCCACCTCCGTCTCTGGGCTGGGGTGGTCCAGAACCTTCCGACACCACTTCAGAGGAGACTCAGGTCTGGGCTCAGCAACTACCTGCTTCTTAGGGGAGACATACAACCTGCAGAGAGACGAGGGAGAGAATTTTTTTTTTTTTAAATATATATTTAAAAGCGATAGATAGAGAGAGAGAGAGAGTAGGGAGGAGAAAGGAGAGATGTGGTGGATAATGAGGCAAGCAGCAATGAAAGGAAGAGGATGAGAAAGACAGAAAGAGAAAAAGTGGCAATTTACATTTTGCAAAGCCTCAAAGCCTGTTCATCCAGACTGCAGTCAAGCGAACAGCAGAACAGTGGGATAAGAAAACAGCATTAATGGTTCTCTGGCTTGCGAGTTACGCATTTAATAACTTGTACTATGTGGGAATGTTTGCAGGAGGCCTGTCTTCTAGTCTTAAGCATTGGTGGAACAACCAACCACACACAAACTCGTTATCCTTCATACCACTAATCACCTAATATTAGAAATAGACTCCACTTGTTTCAACATACAGCATCTTTGTTACATACATAAGGCATTGCCATAAGGCTAAACCATCCTTTTATCCAATCCTAGAAGGTCACCACTCCATCAACCCATTCTAGCCTATCCCGGATTCCCGGGCAATAACCACAGTCCACAGCCGTGCGGTTTGTGCTCAGCCCACACCTGGCAGTATTACCTCTTCCTTCCACAGTAGCAATATCAGCAGCACTGTGGCCTGTGTATGACCCCATCTCCTAATGAGGGCTCTACTGTACTGTCCTCTCCCAGCAATCACTATGCATTACCTTCTACTGCATGAGTTGTCTGAAATAGGCACATCTACAGCATGTCTATCCTACTGTAGACAATGTGCCTAGTTTACTACACAATAAGGTGATGATCTCAACTGACACCAGCGCTGGGCCTGATCGTCTTGAACACCAGCGCTGGGCCTGATCGTCTTGAACACCAGCGCTGGGCCTGATCGTCTTGAACACCAGCGCTGGGCCTGATCGTCTTGCATTGCTTTAACTGTTTGAGTACATGTGAAGTAAAGCCAAGTAGAAGTGAGTGTTTAAGTTCCTCTCCTTGAAAAAAGTGCAGTGCAAACTGCCAAGTTCGTTAGGACGTTTGATCCGGGTCACATGGGGGAATGCTTTGAGCCGCCAAAACACACACAAAAGAGGCCTGGCTGTGCCAACTGGTTTTTGAGTAATCAACTTGGGCTAATCTTCCCATTGGACAAACACAAAAGACAAGCCCTCTATCCCACTGGGACCAGCAACAATGAAGACAGTAGTCAGTCAGGTCTCTCACTACAGATGTTTCAGCAGTCAGTCAGGTCTCTAAAGTCAGAACTTGATCCTGGAACAGTTTCGGTCTAGTAATTGGAGAGCTGACCAGCGGTGGCCGATGCTAAGTAGTGGGCCTAGTTACCTAGGCCAGTTGTTTAACAGTCAGATCATTTGATACACAGAACTACAGTTAAAAGTGCTGAGTGACTAAGGGCAGATCTTTTGGTAAATGGACCATTTGTTGTTGTTTTTATACATAGAGCTAAATATAAATACTGGTGGGCACGCCATCATCTGCACACAAAACAAAGCGCTCATGCATGGACATTGGACACTTTTGTTCACCTTAGCTAGTGTCCCATTTCTTGGCTTGTTCCTTGCACAGCCGGGTTACTTCTAGACTCAACCCCCACAGATTCCCAGAATTCTCCATACATCTCAGTAAATGTTTTTAGAAGCAGAAGGTCCATGATGGATCACATGCACCCTAAGCCCCCCCAAAGAAGTTTAGGCCCCAGCAGCAGCCATCCAGTCTCTAGCCCAAATGGCACCCTATTCACTATGTAATCCACTACAACCATAGGGTTCTGGTCAAAAGTAGTGCATCATAAAGGGAACAGGGTGCCACTTACGACTCAGTCCTGAGCCCTAGCCACCAGCCCAAAGCAGCTTAGGGGTCCATGCCTGGGCAGATTATTTATTTAATGTTGTAGTAGTGATAACCACCTGGGGCTCATACAGACTGGTTAATAATGTGGTAGAGAGAACAAGGCCTTGCTGCTTTGGGTTGTTAATCCACAGATCAGCTGCTAAAGTAGCTACCAGGAATACAATATGGTGCCCGTTTGTATCGGACAATACTGTACAAAATGGTACAGCTAAAACAAACGCATAATAGTTCAAACTTTAAAAAAAATGTAAACACCCTGAACTTGGCAAACACACACAAGCTTCATGTCCAGATGAACATGGTGGTGTACAGAGGGGAAATTAAATGAAGATGGACTCACTTGGAATTAGCAGTCTGCCATTACAAACATTGAGGTAATCCAATCCTGTTAATTTGATTCTGGTAAACAAGCCAAGCTCCTCCTTCACCACAGAAGAACCCAGACTAGACAGCAACAGCAGTACAGGGTTGACATTCATTTGAAGAGAGTGAGATGATCATTTGAATGATGCAAATCCTGACTGAGACAGCAGTAGGAGAAGCCCTGAGCAGCGACTGAGCCAGCAGTAGGAGAAGCCCTGAGCAGCGACTGAGAGAGCAGCAGGAGAAGCCCTGAGCAGCGACTGAGACAGCAGTAGGAGAAGCCCTGAGCAGCGACTGAGACAGCAGTAGGAGAAGCCCTGAGCAGCGACTGAGACAGCAGTAGGAGAAGCCCTGAGCAGCGACTGAGACAGCAGTAGGAGAAGCCCTGAGCAGCGACTGAGACAGCAGTAGGAGAAGCCCTGAGCAGCGACTGAGACAGCAGTAGGAGAAGCCCTGAGCAGCAGCGCACTGAGACAGCAGCGAGGAGAAGCCCTGAGCAGCGACTGAGACAGCAGTAGGAGAAGCCCTGAGCAGCGACTGAGAGAGCAGCAGGAGAAGCCCTGAGCAGCGACTGAGACAGCAGCAGGAGAAGCCCTGAGCAGCGACTGAGACAGCAGTAGGAGAAGCCCTGAGCAGCGACTGAGACAGCAGTAGGAGAAGCCCTGAGCAGCGACTGAGACAGCAGTAGGAGAAGCCCTGAGCAGCGACTGAGACAGCAGCAGGAGAAGCCCTGAGCAGCGACTGAGACAGCAGCAGGAGAAGCCCTGAGCAGCGACTGAGACAGCAGCAGGAGAAGCCCTGAGCAGCGACTGAGACAGCAGCAGGAGAAGCCCTGAGCAGCGACTGAGACAGCAGTAGGAGAAGCCCTGAGCAGCGACTGAGACAGCAGTAGGAGAAGCCCTGAGCAGCGACTGAGAGAGCAGCAGGAGAAGCCCTGAGCAGCGACTGAGACAGCAGCAGGAGAAGCCCTGAGCAGCGACTGAGACAGCAGTAGGAGAAGCCCTGAGCAGCGACAGAGAGCAGCAGGAGAAGCCCTGAGCAGCGACTGAGACAGCAGTAGGAGAAGCCCTGAGCAGCGACTGAGAGAGCAGCAGGAGAAGCCCTGAGCAGCGACTGAGACAGCAGCAGGAGAAGCCCTGAGCAGCGACTGAGACAGCAGCAGGAGAAGCCCTGAGCAGCGACTGAGACAGCAGTAGGAGAAGCTCTGAGCAGCGACTGAGACAGCAGTAGGAGAAGCCCTGAGCAGCGACTGAGACAGCAGCAGGAGAAGCTCTGAGCAGCGACTGAGACAGCAGTAGGAGAAGCCCTGAGCAGCGACTGAGACAGCAGTAGGAGAAGCCCTGAGCAGCGACTGAGAGAGCAGCAGGAGAAGCCCTGAGCAGCGACAGAGAGCAGCAGGAGAAGCCCTGAGCAGCGACTGAGACAGCAGCAGGAGAAGCCCTGAGCAGCGACTGAAACAGCAGCAGGAGAAGCCCTGAGCAGCGACTGAGACAGCAGCAGGAGAAGCCCTGAGCAGCGACTGAGACAGCAGCAGGAGAAGCTCTGAGCAGCGACTGAGACAGCAGTAGGAGAAGCCCTGAGCAGCGACTGAGACAGCAGCAGGAGAAGCTCTGAGCAGCGACTGAGCCAGCAGTAGGAGAAGCCCTGAGCAGCGACTGAGCCAGCAGTAGGAGAAGCCCTGAGCAGCGACTGAGACAGCAGCAGGAGAAGCCCTGAGCAGCGACTGAGACAGCAGCAGGAGAAGCCCTGAGCAGCGACTGAGACAGCAGCAGGAGAAGCCAGCTGAGCCCTGAGCGACTGAGCCAGCAGTAGGAGAAGCCCTGGAGCAGCCCTGACTGAGACAGCAGCAGGAGAAGCCCTGAGCAGCGACTGAGCCAGCAGTAGGAGAAGCCCTGAGCAGCGACTGAGACAGCAGCAGGAGAAGCCCTGAGCAGCGACTGAGACAGCAGTAGGAGAAGCCCTGAGCAGCGACTGAGACAGCAGCAGGAGAAGCCCTGAGCAGCGACTGAGACAGCAGTAGGAGAAGCCCTGAGCAGCGACTGAGACAGCAGTAGGAGAAGCCCTGAGCATCGATTTGTTCTTAACTGATTTGCCTAGTTAAATAAAAGTAAAAAAAATATTATAATAATGTGGGATAAACAAAGGACCACTAATGCCTTGTTTCCACTTCTCTGGTTGTGGAAAATGCTGCAGCCTTGGCTCATCTCACACACATTCTTTTGAACTTCACCAAGTATGAAGCAATAAGTCAAGTAATGCTATTGGACTACCTATGGCTGTGTGTATTAGGGCCCAAAGGCTGTATGTATTAGGGCTAGAGGTCGACCGATTAAATAGGGCCCATTTCAAGTTTTCATAACAAATCGGTAATCGTCATTTTTGGATGCCGATTATGGTCGATTATATTACACTCCACGAGGAAACTGCATGGCAGGCTGACCACCTGTTATGCGAGTGCAGCAAGGAGCCATAAGTTGCTAGCTAACATTAAACTTATCTTATAAAAAACAATCAATCTTAACATAATCACTAGTTAACTACACATGGTTGATGATATTACTAGTTTAACTAGCTTGTCCTGCAGTGCACATAATCAATGCGGTGCCTGAAATTGTGTCACTTCTCTTGCGTTCAGTGTAAGCAGAGTCAGGGTATATGCAGCAGTTTGGGCCGCCTGGCTCGTTGTGAACTGTGTGAAGACCATTTCTTCCTAACAAAGACCATAATTAATTTGCCAGAATTTTACTTATGACATAACATTGAAGGTTGTGCAATGTAACATCAATATTTAAACTTAGGGATGCCACCCGTTCGATAAAATACAGAACCAGCTTTCATATGTTCTCATCTTCAGAGCAAGGAACAAACGTTAGCTTTCTTACATGGCACATATTGCACTTTTACTTTCTTCTCCAACACTTTGTTTTTGCATTATTTAAACCAAATTGAACATATTTCATTATTTATTCGAGACTAAAGGTGTGTATTATATTAAGGCCGTGTGTATTGGGGCCCAAAGGCCGTGTGTATTGGGGCCCAAAGGCCGTATGTATTAGGGCCCACCATAGCAAAATGCTTTAAAAATGGAAAACAAGCACCTTTCTTATTGGACAAGTTTCAGTCCATTTTATTCAGTTGGGTGCCTAGTGAATAGGACCCATGTCTTCTCGGCCGTTGAGAGCCCAGCTGTGCTGCAATAGTTCTTGCTCTGCACTCAAGCCTCCTCCTCCCTCTCTGGGTATTCATGTCAGAGGAGAAAATCACTACTGCTGCTGAGCGCACACATAGTGCCCAGAGTAAATCACGTTGGCTGGCTGGCTGCCCCTCGCCCAGCGACAACAGTGGCCCCTCTCCCTCTCTGTCCATTTCAGTCTCCCTCCCAGTCACTACCCATCCTCTCTCTCCACACTAACCCCTCTTTTCTCTCTCCCAGTCACATAGATTCAGTGATCAGAGGCACTGCCTGTCAGTGCCCATTTTATACAGCCCACAAAGCAGAGCATTTCCAAGACAGAAGCAACACACAGATATTTCCATCTAAAGGCCTGCTAGCTCAGCTGCATCAAATCTGCATGTATTTTCTGCATGTTTTCCTCTGGTTGTTGCGTATCACGGAAACCAGGCCAACTGCCATAGCAGAGACCCACCTCCAACCTAGGGCCACGTCCCAAACGGTACATTTTCCCTACATAGTGCACTACTTTTGACCAGGGCCCTAGTGCACTATAAAGGGAATACGGTGCCAATTGGCACCAATATGACTAAAGGTGGCAGTCATAGTCCCTATACTTATGAGAGTGAAAGGTTCAACAGAACAGTAACATAATGACTCATCTGGCTATAGGGTCTTCCATCATCCTGAGTGTGAACACAAATTCATCCCACACACACAGTATGACATCATGCTGACCCCTGGAGACAGTGGTAAACAGATGTCTCCACGGCAACGTGGGGGTGCAGACCAGTGAAGAGACGTCTACATGTGTTCCTCTCCTCCATCTGCAGCGATCAGAAGGTGTCCTAGTGTCTACTGGGAATAAGTTTCATCTGAACAGAGCAGAATGTGCAGATACACAGCAGATGAGGAAGAGACCGTAGACTAAGAAGCTGACCAAGACCCTTTATGATCAGAGCATAGAAAATAAAAAGGTAGGAGTCCTTACAAACAGTGTGCAGAGGATATTTGACTGAATCTGAAATGGCACTCTATTCCCTATATAGTGCACTCCTTTTGAGCAGAGCCTATGCAGGCCCCAGTTTAAAGTACTGCATTAGCTTTATAGGAAATAGGTTGGAATCTCAGATGCTTCCTTTGTCTCGCTCCTATCCCCATGGTACCTACCAGCTGTCCTCGTCATCCACCTCTGCAAGGTCCTCCCATAGGTCCAGAACATCAACCTCATCCAGGGCCAACGGGTCCACCCCCGAGTCGCTCTCCGCCAGGGTCTCAGACTCATAACTGTCCAGAGAGGGACTCTCTGGGGTTGTGCTTAGCCCCTGGGTCGGTGCCGGTCCTGGTCCATTGCCGCACGGCAGGGTCAGAAAGCCTGCACACAATCCACCATCCGCATCCTCTATCCGGTTAGCTGCAGGGAGCGGGGAGATATCCTCACTGCTACTACTGTCCTGAGGAGGGGACAGCTCCAAGTCACTGCTGCTGCCTAGTTCCATTCCACAGCTTCCACTGCTCCCCAACCTGAGAGGGGAGTTGGTGTTGGTAACCTCTTCGCTGGAAGAGATTCTCTCATTGATGTTGGTACTGGTTGTGAGGTTACTGTTTGCCGTGGTCGCTCCTCTGAGATGTAGATTCTTACTGTCTCCCCTGTTGCGGAGTGTTTGATTCTGGACCTCGAGTCTTCGAATGAGCTCCTGGAGCTTACGTACCTCCTCCAACTCCACCCCTGCTAGCTCCTGCTCCTCCTCGTAGCTTTGCTGGGACGTCTTCATGAGACCCCCGGTACAGTCATTGCCTGCCGGTTGGACCTCACCGGCGCTGTCCGGAACTACCATGTCGCCGCTGTTCTGCTAGGAGGAAGATAAACGAATGTGTCGATCAGCAGCTCGCGTAAGAAACAAACAATTGAAATCACTGTTTTGAGATAAGCAATCATCCGAACAAACACCCAAACTGCAAGCTCATCGTGGTGCGATAACTAATCAATTTGATCAGAGCTAGTTACTTCGTTACGTTTACATGCCAATAAAAGCCATAGACGGCAGTTGAATATATTTTCTGGCTACATCAACTCACAAACTCCCATGTTTATAATTAATAACGCTGCCATGATGAGTAAAGAAATAACGGCCGAAGCTACGAAGGCTGACAAATTGTAGGCTAACAGCGGGCACAAACCGCATCTCCCCCCACTCACATTCAGTTTCATTGAATGCCGCCAACATTTGCAGCTAAAGATAAGTGCAGCGTCTAGTTGCCATTTGTTGCTAGCTAATTAGATCAAACTGACGTTAAAACACATGCTTTTATATAATTTATCATGCAAGCCAATAGATCATTGTCCTTACATCGATGCATTTCCAAGAGAACTGTTGATTAGCCAGCCACCAAGCTAAAGCGCTAGCTAAACATAACAAACCTACCTTGGCTTCACCGGTTGAGATGAGCCGTGTTGTCAAGAAATGCTCGAATTAGCCCGATAAATCCAATGCACGAGTTTGCATTAATCAAGTACGTTTACAAGGAATACATTTTTTTTAAGTAAATGAGATGTATGTAAGAAAAATATATGATTATCGATGTAATAGCTCGAAGCACGCTAAGCCATGTCCCTGTTAGCCTATAACTGGCTAGTTAGTAAAGATAGGTAACTAAGCAGCTATGTTTTGCCAGCTTTGAGGGACTCGAGTTGATCCAATCAGAGCATTGATCCCGCCCCCTAACTGACATTAACACGGTATTTGCTGCCTCCTACAGGCTACTCCAGGTATTGCCTGTCGTTCTCTTCTCGTGCGCTAGAGGTCACCAAATAAAAGGGGTAAGAAAAACTAACCCAATGTCACAACTGAGGTGCATCGAGTTCGCTTCAACGTTTCCTACGTTGCGTGAATATTTGAAATGAAACGACACATTTCCCCAAAACGATGAGAAGCGTTCTTCAACAGTATTTGAGGTACGTTTGCTCCCGTTTGGTGGGTGTGGCGAGGTGTGGCCTGATCAATATGGGCATGACCAGAACCATGTATTTAGAATAAATAAGTAAAAACGTTGCTCTGGGTGTGAATATTTCAAATTGCAGAACACTTGCAGCACACTATAGAGTAATCGCCCTCTGAGCCACCATAATTACAGCGTTTGTCAACTGGTCTTTCAGTACAGTACAGTTTCCTTTCTGGCATACTTAACGCAGCCCTGTCATCAGTACTATACACTCTTTGGCCACAAAATTGTCAGTCAACATGAGAGTAAATTACATACCTAGTACAACACCAAAAATTCCAAGACATCTCATTTACTCTCATGGTAGATTACATACCTAGTACAACACCAAACATTCCAAGACATCTAATCTACCACAATACTTATAATTATCCAAATAACCTGTCTTCAACATAACAAACTACATGAGCTGTGAATGGGGAACATAAACTAACTGAATAAAATAACTCCTCTGTAGTATTGTGATGCAACACCTCTCTTTATCTGTGCCAAGACCCACACATACCATCATTGCTCAAGTTCTGCAGAACCCTTACTTCTGTTGCAACAGTGATTCTCATGGTAATAAACATGCTTCACTTATTGAATTGTACCTGTAGATAATAGAGCTATATGAGTTAGTAGCCTACGACCAGAAACAAGCCCTGGGCAGAGACTTGATGTTGATCTAGTGGAAGAATACTGGGTTGGGTTCCCAAAGTGAAGGCAGAGAGAGAGGGTGAAACCTGTGAGAACAGGCTTCAGCACATGTTACTGTGTGTGTACCCCATCCTATTCTTCACTATATGAGCTGTTATGGTCTGGATTCAAAGTAAAGATGAGAGGGGGGACTTTTCTGTTCAAAAGTAAAGAAAAAAGTCTTATTGTGGCTAGATAACCCCCATAAATATGGGATTATGAAATACAGAAATATCAAGTTTACATAAGTATTCACACCCCTGAGTAAATACATGTTACAATCACCTTTGGCAGTGATTACAGCTGAGGGTGTCTCTGGGTAAGTCTCGAAGAGCTTTCCACACCTGGATTGTACAATATTTGCACAGTAATCTTTTTTAAATTCTTCAAGCTCTGTCAAGTTGGTTGTTGATCATTGCTAGACAGCCCTTTTCAAGTATTGCCATAGATTTTAAAGACAATTTAATTAAAAACTGTAAATAGGCCACTCGGGAACATCCAATGTCACCTTGGTAAGCAACTCCAGTGTATATTTGACCTTGTGTTTTAGGCTATGGTCCTGCTAAAAGGGGTTGTCTCCCAGTGTCTGTTGGAAAGCAGACTGAAACAGGTTTTGCTCTAGAATTTTGCCTGTGCTTAACTCTTTTCCGTTTCTTTTTATCCTAAACAACTCCTTTGTCCCCACCGATGACAAGCATACCCATACATGATGCAGCCACCACCATGCTTGAAAATATGAAGAGTGAAGAATGATGTGTTGTATTGGATTAGCTCCAAACATAACACTTTGTATTCAGGACATAAAGTTAATTTCGTTACCACATTTTTTGCAGTTTAACTTTAGTGCCTTATTGCATGTTTTTTATTATTTGTATTCTGTACAGGCTTCCTTCTTTTCACTCTTTCAATTAGGTTAGTATTGTGGAGTAACTACAACTTTCTAGTTACTCATCATTTTTCTCTTATTTTTCTCTTATCACTACATTTTTCTCTAGCCACTAAACTCTGTAACTGTTTTAAAGTCACCATTGGTCTCATGGTGAAATCCCTGAGCGGTTTCCTTCCTCTCCGGTAACTGAGTTAGGAAGGAAGCCTGAATCTTTGTAGTGACGGGGAGTATTGATACACAATCCAAAGTGTAATTAATAACTTCACCATCCTCAAAGGGATAGTCAATGTCTGAATTATTTTTGTTTTCCCATCTACCAATAGGTGCCCTTCTTTATGAGGCATTGGAAAACCTCCCTTGTCTTTGTAGTTGAATTTGTGTTTGAAATTCACTGCTGGACTGAGGGACCTTATAGATAATTGTATGTGTAGGGTACAAAGATTAAAAAGGTTAAAAAATCATGTTCAACACTAATATTGTGCACAGAGTGAGTCCATGCAACTTATTATGTGACTTATGCAAACATTTCCTCCTGAATGTATTTAGGCTTGGCATAACAAAGGGGTTGGGTCCTTATTGATTCGACATTTCAGCTTTTCATTTTTAATTCATTTGTAAAAATGTAATTACACTTTGACATTATGGAGTATAGTGTGTAGGCCAGTGATACAACATCTCAATTTAATTTGAATTACAATTTAATTTTAAATTCAGGCCGCAACACAACAACATTTGGATGAAGTCAAGGGGTGTGAATACCTTTTAAGGCACTTTCACAATAGGAGAGATTTGTCAGATCTGGCAAGTGGAGGCAGGATCCATGATCAATTGTGGAACGCAGAGTTGTTTTAAATCTCCTCTGCTAAATTCATAGACATGATTCATTCCTTTCTCATCTATAAGAACAGGCAGACCTGTTAGTAACACGATCTTGTGTAATTGTGTTGTGTAATTGTGCAGAAGAAGACCCCAGAAAATTCAACTGATCTAATGAATTTAAAATCTCACGAGTGGAGCCGCGGTCTAGTGCACTGCATCTCAGTTCTTGAGGTTTCACTACAGACACCCTGGTTCAATTCCAGGCTGCATCACAACCGGCTGTGATTGGGAGTCCCATAGGGCAGTGCACAATTTGCCCAGCATCATGTAGGCGTCATAGCCTAGTTATATATATATCTATTAAATAACCAGGTTTGGGGAGTAACGGTTTACGTGTAAGGGATTAAAAAAACTGTAACTGTAATCCATTATGTTACCAGCAAAAATGTTGTAATCAGATTAAAGATACTTTAAATACTTCGAGGATTACTTTTAAATTCAGAAAGGATGTTTGCGAAAAAAATATTTGACACTTCTCTGTTTTCTCAATGACAGTTCAAATCACAATTGAAAAAAAGGCGCAAGTTTAAATTTGTTCCACCTGAGCGAATCTGACCACGTCAGAGACCACTATGATGACACAACAAATGTGCTTGATGGATCGCGGAAAAGAGCAGGAATCGGCTTTTGTAGGCTACAGTCCAAGTTGTGTCTTTCAGTGGTACGACTGCTATCGGAATCCAAATAAAATCACATTTGAATAAACGCTTGGAGGAAAGGATGACAGCAGTCCATAGTGGTGTAGTCTACGGCGACACGGATATCACTTATTATTGATATCTACATAGCACACTGAAGTAAAACAAACTGCTGCTCTCTCATTGAGCTATTTGCGCCTTACCTATTGTGGTTGTTGTGGATGGCTGTTTATGAATAGACATGTGTATTTGTTAAACAAAGGGATACCCAGACCCCTCTCTTTATGCTGCTGCTCCTCTCTGTTTATTATCCATACATAGTCCCTTTAACTCTACCTACATGTACATATCGCTATTGTTATTTTACTGCTGCTGTTGAATTATTTGTTACTTTTATTTTCATTTTTTAAAATTTAACCCTTATTTTTCTTAACTTCTTAATTAAAGCATTGTTGGTTAAGGGCTTGTAAGCATTTCACTATAAGGTCTACACCTGTTGTATTCGGAGCATGTGACAAATACAATTTGATTTTGATTTGAACCCAATAATGGTTGAATTCAAGAAGTTGAAGCTGCCTATCAATCATTGTTTTTTAAACCAGTGGACAGCCAGCGGAAAATGGCTCTTGCAACAGATGCATAGTGTAGATCCTAGCCTGTGGAACAACAGATGCATAGTGCAGATCCCAGCCTGTGGAACAACAGATGCATAGTGCAGATCCCAGCCTGTGGAACAACAGATGCATAGTGCCTGTGGAACAACAGATGCATAGTGCAGATCCCAGCCTGTGGAACAACAGATGCATAGTGCAGATCCCAGCCTGTGGAACAACAGATGCATAGTGCGAATCCCAGCCTGTGGAACAACAGATGCATAGTGCAGATCCCAGCCTGTGGAACAACAGATGCATAGTGCAGATCCCAGCCTGTGGAACAACAGATGCATAGTGTAGATCCCAGCCTGTGGAACAACAGATGCATAGTGTAGATCCCAGCCTGTGGAACAACAGCTGCATAGTGTAGATCCCAGCCTGTGGAACAACAGCTGCATCCCCAGCCTGTGGAACAACAGCTGCATAGTGTAGATCCCAGCCTGTGGAACAACAGATGCATAGTGTAGATCCCAGCCTGTGGAACAACAGATGCATAGTGCAGATCCCAGCCTGTGGAACAACAGCTGCATAGTGCGAATCCCAGCCTGTGGAACAACAGATGCATAGTGTAGATCCCAGCCTGTGGAACAACAGCTGCATAGTGTAGATCCCAGCCTGTGGAACAACAGATGCATAGTGCAGATCCCAGCCTGTGGAACAACAGCTGCATAGTGCGAATCCCAGCCTGTGGAACAACAGATGCATAGTGCAGATCCCAGCCTGTGGAACAACAGATGCATAGTGCAGATCCCAGCCTGTGGAACAACAGATGCATAGTGCAGATCCCAGCCTGTGGAACAACAGATGCATAGTGTGGATCCCAGCCTGTGGAACAACAGATGCATAGTGCAGATCCCAGCCTGTGGAACAACAGATGCATAGTGCAGATCCCAGCCTGTGGAACAACAGCTGCATAGTGCGAATCCCAGCCTGTGGAACAACAGATGCATAGTGCGAATCCCAGCCTGTGGAACAACAGATGCATAGTGCAGATCCCAGCCTGTGGAACAACAGCTGCATAGTGCAGATCCCAGCCTGTGGAACAACAGCTGCATAGTGTAGATCCCAGCCTGTGGAACAACAGCTGCATAGTGCAGATCCCAGCCTGTGGAACAACAGCTGCATAGTGTAGATCCCAGCCTGTGGAACAACAGCTGCATAGTGCAGATCCCAGCCTGTGGAACAACAGCTGCATAGTGTAGATCCCAGCCTGTGGAACAACAGATGCATAGTGCGAATCCCAGCCTGTGGAACAACAGCTGCATAGTGCAGATCCCAGCCTGTGGAACAACAGCTGCATAGTGTAGATCCCAGCCTGTGGAACAACAGCTGCATAGTGCAGATCCCAGCCTGTGGAACAACAGCTGCATAGTGTAGATCCCAGCCTGTGGAACAACAGCTGCATAGTGCGATCCCAGCCTGTGGAACAACAGCTGCATGATGCATAGTGTAGATCCCAGCCTGTGGAACAACAGATGCATAGTGCAGATCCCAGCCTGTGGAACAACAGCTGCATAGTGCAGATCCCAGCCTGTGGAACAACAGCTGCATAGTGCAGATCCCAGCCTGTGGAACAACAGCTGCATAGTGCAGATCCCAGCCTGTGGAACAACAGCTGCATAGTGCAGATCCCAGCCTGTGGAACAACAGCTGCATAGTGCGGATCCCAGCCTGTGGAACAACAGCTGCATAGTGCAGATCCCAGCCTGTGGAACAACAGCTGCATAGTGCAGATCCCAGCCTGTGGAACAACAGCTGCATAGTGCGAATCCCAGCCTGTGGAACAACAGCTGCATAGTGCGGATCCCAGCCTGTGGAACAACAGCTGCATAGTGCGGATCCCAGCCTGTGGAACAACAGCTGCATAGTGCGAATCCCAGCCTGTGGAACAACAGCTGCATAGTGCGGATCCCAGCCTGTGGAACAACAGCTGCATAGTGTAGATCCCAGCCTGTGGAACAACAGATGCATAGTGCAGATCCCAGCCTGTGGAACAACAGCTGCATAGTGCGGATCCCAGCCTGTGGAATAAAAGTGAGGCTTTTATTGCTCAATCTAATTCATGCCTAATGGACACATGCTGAAACTTGCACACTTCTGATAGACTTAAAGGGGCAATCTGTTGTTGCTTCATCCATTTTTGGACTTATATATATATTAATGTAAAGATATAATTGAATTGTATTATTATATGTAGTAGAAGCGATGGGTTAGAAGAAGCCTACATAACCAACCCATAAAGTAAAATGTAACATCCATATATGGTCAGCTATGTAAACTTTAACATTGATTTATCCTGCAATAGATGTCATTAAATTGGTAACATACTTTTTTATCTTCTTCTAATGACTCTTAAAGGGAAAGTAATCTAAAAGTAACTGAATGTGATCAGATTACGTTACTAAATTTGGGTAATCCAAAAGTTACGTTGCTGATTACAATTTTGGACAGGTAACTAGTAACTGTAACAGCAACCTGTGGTGGCAGGTAGTCTAGTGGTTAGAGCGTTGGGCCAGTAACTGAAAGGTTGCTAGATCAAATCCCTGAGTTGACAAGTTAAAAATCTGTTGTTCTGAACAAGGCAATGAATCCACTATTTCTAGGCTGTTATTGTAAGTAAGAATTTGTTCTTAACTGACTTGCCTAGTTAAATAAATGTAAAGAAACATTTAGAAAGTAACCTACCCAACCCTGGTCATAACTTGTACATTCTATTGTTTTATGAAGCTAAACCGCACCTCTCTGTTGGCATGCTGGGTCCTGTTACAGGGGCAGAGGGAGGAGTATGCATATGTCCCAAATGGCATGCTATTCCTTTTGTAGTGCACTACTTTTGACCTTGGCCCATAGAGCTCTGGTCAAAAGGAGTGCACTATATAGGGAATAGGGTGCAATTTGGGACTGAGACTGGCACTACACCTGGCTGGCTATAGTAAAACCATCAAAGTGAAACGGAACACAAGCAATACAGAACTTGTGGGGAAAAAGCCTTGGAAGTGCCTGCATTTCAATATCCAAGGGAAACACGCAACTAAATGTTGTACAGCTCTGAATATACAACAGCCTTGTGTTGTGCTGCAATGCTGTTCCTATGGAAACATCTCCTGGTAACATTTGTTTTGAAAGTGTAATAGTTTGATCATAATAAAGGGTGTTTCGTGTTTGACTCATCAGATTTGCTTGAGTTTGTAGTTAGAGGCATCAGTTGGCATCCACAGCTGATTAGCTATGTGTTGTGCAACACCAGCACCTTACAGTAGCATCCACAGCTGATTAGCTATGTGTTGTGCAACACCAGCACCTTACAGTAGCATCCACAGCTGATTAGTTATGTGTTGTGCAACACCAGCACCTTACAGTAGCATCCACAGCTGATTAGTTATGTGTTGTGCAACACCAGCACCTTACAGTAGCATCCACAGCTGATTAGCTATGTGTTGTGCAACACCAGCACCTTACAGTAGCATCCACAGCTGATTAGTTATGTGTTGTGCAACACCAGCACAGCATCCACAGCTGATTACAACACCAGCACCTTACAGTAGCATCCACAGCTGATTAGCTATGTGTTGTGCATTACAGTTCCACAGCTGATTAGTTGTGTTGTGCAACACCAGCACCTTACAGTAGCATCCACAGCTGATTAGTTATGTGTTGTGCAACACCAGCACCTTACAGTAGCATCCACAGCTGATTAGCTATGTGTTGTGCAACACCAGCACCTTACAGTAGCATCCACAGCTGATTAGTTATGTGTTGTGCAACACCAGCACCTTACAGTAGCATCCACAGCTGATTAGCTATGTGTTGTGCAACACCAGCACCTTACAGTAGCATCCACAGCTGATTAGCTATGTGTTGTGCAACACCAGCACCTTACAGTAGCATCCACAGCTGATTAGCTATGTGTTGTGCAACACCAGCACCTTACAGTAGCATCCACAGCTGATTAGGCAACACCAGCACCTATAGCATCCACAGCTGATGTGTGTTGTGCAACACCAGCACCTTACAGTAGCATCCACAGCTGATTAGCAACACCAGCACCTTACAGTAGCATCCACAGCTGATTATCTATGTGTTGTGCAACACCAGCACCTTACAGTAGCATCCACAGCTGATTAGTTATGTGTTGTGCAACACCAGCACCTTACAGTAGCATCCACAGCTGATTAGCTATGTGTTGTGCAACACCAGCACCTTACAGTAGCATCCACAGCTGATTAGTTATGTGTTGTGCAACACCAGCACCTTACAGTAGCATCCACAGCTGATTGGCTATGTGTTGTGCAACACCAGCACCTTACAGTAGCATCCACAGCTGATTAGCTATGTGTTGTGCAACACCAGCACCTTACAGTAGCATCCACAGCTGATTAGCTATGTGTTGTGCAACACCAGCACCTTACAGTAGCATCCACAGCTGATTAGCTATGTGTTGTGCAACACCAGCACCTTACAGTAGCATCCACAGCTGATTAGCCAACACCAGCACCTGATGATTAGCAGTTATGATTAGTGTTGTGCAACACCAGCACCTTACAGTAGCATCCACAGCTGATTAGTTGTGTTGTGCAACACCAGCACCTGTAGCATCCACAGCTGATTAGCAAACACCAGCACCTTACAGTAGCATCCACAGCTGATTAGCTCAACACCAGCACCTTACAGTAGCATCCACAGCTGATTAGTGTGTTGTGCAACACCAGCACCTTACAGTAGCATCCACAGCTGATGCTGATTGATTAGTTATGTGTTGTGCAACACCAGCACCTTACAGTAGCATCCACAGCTGATTATCTATGTGTTGTGCAACACCAGCACCAGTAGCATCCACAGCTGATTAGTTATGTGTTGTGCAACACCAGCACCTCCATCCACAGCTGATTAGTTATGTGTTGTGCAACACCAGCACCTTACAGTAGCATCCACAGCTGATTAGTTATGTGTTGTGCAACACCAGCACCTTACAGTAGCATCCACAGCTGATTAGCTATGTGTTGTGCAACACCAGCACCTTACAGTAGCATCCACAGCTACGGTACACTTGGTTGAGACTCTGACAAGAAAAATGTGTTGCAATACCCGTGTAGCACACAATGAAATGGAAATATTTTCATTTTATGGCTGACAAGAGTACTGTATCAGGGGAGAACGACTGGCCTTTCTCATTGAAGCCATGGGAGTTAAAGGCTGACTGTGGTACTGCAGGCATTGTTTACAGTAAACAGGATCCCCATGATTATAGTGAATGGAAAAATGTCCATTTTCGTGGTCAATCTTTGTGTAAATAAAATCATGTTTAGAAGACAATCATGGTCCAAATAATTGTTTCTAATACACCAGATGTATGTCCTTGAACTGATTATTTAAAAATCGGACATAAGGATAATTGAGTTACTAATGACAATCTGCAGTCCCCCGGTCGGCCTTCAACTTGAGTTACTCAATGCGAGGGGGCTAGCCTGCCAAGTCACTTCCTGGAGTAGCTCAAACTGAGCATGTTATGTCTCCATGAGACGCCATCTTAACAGACTTCGTTTGGCTTCAATGTGCTATTGATTCTTCACATAGGAACGAATAGTGCCACGTGATCAATGGCTTTGTCCATTCATATGTCATTCACAGTCATCGGTTGGTATGTGCCTCAGATTACACTTCAACCTGTCCTGAATGAGCTCTGCCAGTAAATGAAACTAGCTAATAATCACTCATACATACGTCTTTAAAATAATGTTCTTAATAGGATTGTATACTCAATATAATGACAAAAACATCACAAGATTACACTTATCTTATTGCTTAAGTTTTTAAAAAATAAGACAAGACTAAAACACTCATTTTATTAAAACAAAAATATCTTCTCTCATGTTATTGTTACAGAACTTATCCAGAATGGTACTGTGTACAGGCAGAACATTGGGCATAGTTGACAGTGGAACTAACTGTTGATGGTGACAGTATTATATGTCATTGACACAAACACAACATGCTCAGTTCTTCTTTTTTTCAACAAACACCATATCTTATCCATCTTGATCTTAGTTCACCCCTTTCCAACCAAGACTGCATGAAAAAGCATCATTCAAAACATTGACGGTTAAAATCGGCCTTCCCTTTACTAATCATGCACCCCTAACCCCACAGCACCAGAGTCAATGCCATTGTGATTCATTAACATGGTGAAACGCAAAGAAGCAGAAGAAGAGATGATCGACATGTTTCCTAAAAGGAGAAGAAGAGAGAACTGGAGGAGAGGATCCCTGGTGTTTCATTTGGAGCCTCCTTCAGCTTTCTTCTCCTGCTCGATATCTGTGAGAGAAAGAGAGACAAGTTAGTGATTAGTCTATGTCTTGAACACTGTTGTGATGGATATCTGGCATATTGAGTAATCAAACTATCAGATATTTGTTCATCACCTAATCTATTCCAAAACGCTCAAAACAGGACACCACAACCAATCCAAAATGGAAGATACTGTATCCTAAAATGTCAGTACATCATCATACTAAACGTTAAAATAAGGAGCTATCACTGGGCAATAGAAGAGGATGAATCCACTCAGACGGAGCAATAGAAAGAGGATGAATCCACTCAGACGGAGCAATAGAAAGAGGATGAATCCACTCGGAGCAATAGAAAGAGGATGAATCCACTCAGACGGAGCAATAGAAAGAGGATGAATCCACTCAGACGGAGCAATAGAAAGAGGATGAATCCACTCGGAGCAATAGAAAGAGGATGAATCCACTCAGACGGAGCAATAGAAAGAGGATGAATTCACTCAGACGGAGCAATAGAAAGAGGATGAATCCACTCGGAGCAATAGAAAGAGGATGAATCCACTCAGACGGAGCAATAGAAAGAGGATGAATCCACTCAGACGGAGCAATAGAAATAGGATGAATCCACTCGGAGCAATAGAAAGAGGATGAATCCACTCAGACGGAGCAATAGAAATAGGATGAATCCACTCGGAGCAATAGAAAGAGGATGAATCCACTCAGACGGAGCAATAGAAAGAGGATGAATCCACTCAGACGGAGCAATAGAAAGAGGATGAATCCACTCAGACGGAGCAATAGAAAGAGGATGAATCCACTCAGACGGAGCAATAGAAAGAGGATGAATCCACTCTCAGGAGGGGCGCAGGCTGAAAGGCAGCTTGTGAGACAGATGGTTCCTCTCCTGTCATTGGCTTGTTATCAGCCTGGCTAGCTAAACCTCCTGTCATTGGCTTGTTATCAGCCTGGCTAGCTAAACCTCCTGTCATTGGCTTGTTATCAGCCTGGCTAGCTCAACTTCCTGTCATTGGCTTGTTATCAGCCTGGCTGGCTAAACCTCCTGTCATTGGCTTGTTATCAGCCTGGCTAGCTCAACTTCCTGTCATTGGCTTGTTATCAGCCTGGCTGGCTCAAATTCCTGTCATTGGCTTGTTATCAGCCTGGCTAGCTAAACCTCCTGTCATTGGCTTGTTATCAGCCTGGCTAGCTAAACCTCCTGTCATTGGCTTGTTATCAGCCTGGCTGGCTCAACTTCCTGTCATTGGCTTGTTATCAGCCTGGCTAGCTCAACTTCCTGTCATTGGCTTGTTATCAGCCTGGCTGGCTCAAATTCCTGTCATTGGCTTGTTATCAGCCTGGCTAGCTAAACCTCCTGTCATTGGCTTGTTATCAGCCTGGCTAGCTCAACTTCCTGTCATTGGCTTGTTATCAGCCTGGCTGGCTCAACTTCCTGTCATTGGCTTGTTATCAGCCTGGCTGGCTCAACTTCCTGTCATTGGCTTGTTATCAGCCTGGCTGGCTCAACTTCCTGTCATTGGCTTGTTATCAGCCTGGCTGGCTCAACTTCCTGTCATTGGCTTGTTATCAGCCTGGCTGGCTCAACTTCCTGTCATTGGCTTGTTATCAGCCTGGCTGTCTCAACTTCCTGTCATTGGCTTGTTATCAGCCTGGCTGTCTCAACTTCCTGTCATTGGCTTGTTATCAGCCTGGCTCGCTCAACCTCCTGTCAAGGTCAAGTGTCTTTTATCCTGTTATCAATAACCCTCTCCTTTATACAGTAAATCTTCAAAATGTGTGTGAGGCTTTATGGTATACCTGCTGGTAATACCGCACTGTACAGTCCTGTCTGATATTTGCAAGGTATTTATGGGGAAATGGTGCTTTAAGAAATAAAATAGAAGACTACACAATAGAAAATGGTAACAGAGTAATTGTCATGTCATTTTAATATTACCATGTAATACTGATGTAAATACCTGGTAAATAGATAACTGAAAATAGAAAGCCTAACCAACCAAATTCAATAGGGGTCTACATTTCTTTACTAGAGGTTCCTCCCTGCATTGCAGTATTCTCTGTCCTGGGGTGGGGGTTATTGCAGCGGATGTTTCTAGAGCAGTGAACATGCATGATGCTTACTACTGCACTCCCAATCACACCTACCACACTGCTACTGACAGAGAACATCTTGAAAATCCACCTAAATCACACCTCCTACCACACTGCTACTGACAGAGAACATCTTGAAAATACACCTAAATCACACCTCCTACCACACTGCTACTGACAGAGAACAACTAGAATATCCACCCAAATCACACTGCTACTGATAAAGAACAACTAGAATATCCACCCAAATCACACCTCCTACCACACTGCTACTGACAAACAATGTGTATATATTTGCACACTATGAGGTTGGGATAATACTGTGAAAGTTATGATAATGCCATTTTAGGGTAGGAGCTGTTTGAAAAGAACACCTGAAATGCCAGCGTGTTTTGGTGGGATGGAGTATTGGCCTTCCGTGGTGAACCACGGCTTCAGTCTAGTCCATCCTGTCTGAACCACGGCTTCAGTCTAGTCCATCCTGTCTGAACCACGGCTTCAGTCTAGTCCATCCTGTCTGAACCACGGCTTCAGTCTTGTCCATCCTGTCTGAACTACAGCTTCAGTCTTGTCCATCCTGTCTGAACTATGGCTTCAGTATAGTTCCTCTTGTCTGAACTATGGCTTCAGTCTTGTCCATCCTGTCTGAACTATGGCTTCAGTATAGTTCCTCTTGTCTGAATTAAGGTTTCAGTCTAGTCCATCCTGTCTGAACTACGGCTTCAGTCTAGTCCACCCTGTCTGAATTAAGGTTTCAGTCTAGTCCACCCTGTCTGAACCACGGCTTCAGTCTAGTCCATCCTGTCTGAACCACGGCTTCAGTCTAGTCCACCCTGTCTGAACCACGGCTTCAGTCTAGTCCATCCTGTCTGAACCACGGCTTCAGTCTAGTCCACCCTGTCTGAACCACGGCTTCAGTTTAGTCCATCCTGTCTGAACCACCGCTTCAGTCTAGTCCATCCTGTCTGAACTACGGCTTCAGTTTTGTCCATCCTGTCTGAACTATGGCTTCAGTCTAGCCCATCCTGTCTGAACTACGGCTTCAGTCTAGTTCATCCTGTCTGAACTACGGCTTCAGTCTATCCTGTCTGAACTACGGCTTCAGTCTAGTCCATCCTGTCTGAACTACGGCTTCAGTCTAGTCCATCCTTTCTGAACTATGGCTTCAGTCTAGTCCATCCTGTCTGAACTACGGCTTCAGTCTAGTCCATCCTGTCTGAACTAAGGCTTCAGTCTAGTTCATCCTGTCTGAACTATGGCTTCAGTCTAGTCCATCCTGTCTGAACTAAGGCTTCAGTCTAGTTCATCCTGTCTGAACTAAGGCTTCAGTCTAGTTCATCCTGTCTGAAGTACGGCTTCAGTCTATCCTGTCTGAACTACGGTTTCAGTCTAGTCCATCCTGTCTGAACTACGGCTTCAGTCTAGCCCATCCTGTCTGAACTATGGCTTCAGTCTAGCCCATCCTGTCTGAACTACGGCTTCAGTCTAGTTCATCCTGTCTGAAGTACGGCTTCAGTCCATCCTGTCTGAAGTACGGCTTCAGTCTAGTTCATCCTGTCTGAAGTACGGCTTCAGTCCATCCTGTCTGAACTATGGCTTCAGTCTAGTTCATCCTGTCTGAAGTACGGCTTCAGTCTATCCTGTCTGAAGTACGGCTTCAGTCTAGTCCATCCTGTCTGAACTACGGCTTCAGTCTAGTTCATCCTGTCTGAACTAAGGCCTCTCTAGATCTGCACGAAACCCCTCGCTAGTACACTCCCTGTCTGCACTAAACTCCTCTTTAGTACACCCCCTGTCTGCACTAAAAATCTCCCTCTACACACCCTCTCTGACTGCACTAAAAATCTCCCTCTACACACCCTCTCTGACTGCACTAAAAATCTCCCTCTACACACCCTCTGACTGCACTAAAAATCTCCCTCTACACACCCTCTCTGACTGCACTAAAAATCTCCCTCTACACACCCTCTCTGACTGCACTAAAAATCTCCCTCTACACACCCTCTCTGACTGCACTTAACCCTCTTTAGTCCACACCCTTTCTGCACCAAAAGGCAGCTTCTCCCCCCCTAACTGCACTGCCTCTCCACTGCTGGACTGCAAAGCTCAATGTCCAGACCGAGACAGCCCAGATCTGTATGTTAATGTTCTATACTATAATGTTATCAATACCAGTTCTATAGGACTACTATAATGTTATCAATACCAGTTCTATATAACTACTATAATGTTATCAATACCAGTTCTATATAACTACTATAATGTTATCAATACCAGTTCTATAGGACTACTATAATGTTATCAATACCAGTTCTATATAACTACTATAATGTTATCAATACCAGTTCTATATAACTACTATAATGTTATCAATACCAGTTCTATATAACTACTATAATGTTATCAATACCAGTTCTATATAACTACTATAATGTTATCAATACCAGTTCTATACGACTACTATAATGTTATCAATACCAGTTCTATAGGACTACTATAATGTTATCAATACCAGTTCTATAGGACTACTATAATGTTATCAATACCAGTTCTATAGGACTACTATAATGTTATCAATACCAGTTCTATACGACTACTATAATGTTATCAATACCAGTTCTATATAACTACTATAATGTTATCAATACCAGTTCTATAGGACTACTATAATGTTATCAATACCAGTTCTATATAACTACTATAATGTTATCAATACCAGTTCTATATAACTACTATAATGTTATCAATACCAGTTCTATATAACTACTATAATGTTATCAATACCAGTTCTATATAACTACTATAATGTTATCAATACCAGTTCTATAGGACTACTATAATGTTATCAATACCAGTTCTATAGGACTACTATAATGTTATCAATACCAGTTCTATATAACTACTATAATGTTATCAATACCAGTTCTATATAACTACTATAATGTTATCAATACCAGTTCTATATAACTACTATAATGTTATCAATACCAGTTCTATAGGACTACTATAATGTTATCAATACCAGTTCTATATAACTACTATAATGTTATCAATACCAGTTCTATATAACTACTATAATGTTATCAATACCAGTTCTATATAACTACTATAATGTTATCAATACCAGTTCTATAGGACTACTATAATGTTATCAATACCACAGTAATAGCTGAGGCTCACAAGGCCACGGCACCACTAAAAGATCAGCACGGTTCTGCAACGCAGCTGGATAACAGTAAGACAAGTGTGTACTTGATACCTGGAATGCATTGGGCGTACCTGTACAAATGGGACAATGCTGTACTGTTCCTGGATGTGAAGATTTAACCTCTACTTTAAATATAGTCAAACGAAGAGAAACTACACATTACTCACACTATGGGCACTAGATGGGCACTAACACTACAGTAGAAGGGCACTAACACTACGGTAGAAGGGCACTCACACTACGGTAGATGGGCACTAACACTACGGTAGATGGGCACTAACACTACGGTAGAAGGGCACTAACACTACGGTAGATGGGCACTAACACTACGGTAGAAGGGCACTCACACTACAGTAGAAGGGCACTCACACTACAGTAGAAGGGCACTAACACTACAGTAGAAGGGCACTATAACACTACAGTAGAAGGGCACTAACACTACAGTAGAAGGGCACTAACACTACAGTAGAAGGGCACTAACACTACAGTAGAAGGGCACTAACACTACAGTAGAAGGGCACGAACACTACAGTAGAAGGGCACTAATACACTACTAACACTACAGTAGAAGGGCACTAACACTACGGTAGATGGGCACTATAACACTACAGTAGAAGGGCACTAACACTACAGTAGAAGGGCACTAACACTACAGTAGAAGGGCACTAACACTACAGTAGAAGGGCACTAACACTACAGTAGAAGGGCACGAACACTACAGTAGAAGGGCACTAATACACTACTAACACTACAGTAGAAGGGCACTAACACTACGGTAGATGGGCACTATAACACTACAGTAGAAGGGCACTAACACTACGGTAGAAGGGCACTATAACACTACAGTAGAAGGGCACTAACACTACAGTAGAAGGGCACTAACACTACAGTAGAAGGGCACTAACACTACAGTAGAAGGGAACTAATACACTACTAACACTACAGTAGAAGGGCACTAACACACTACTAACACTACAGTAGAAGGGCACTAACACAATACTAACACTACAGTAGAAGGGCACTAACACTACGGTAGAAGGGCACTAACACACTACTAACACTACAGTAGAAGGGCACTAACACACTACTAGAAGGGCATTACAGTAGAAACTAACACACTACTAACACTACAGTAGAAGGGCACTAACACACTACTAACACTACAGTAGAAGGGCACTAACACTACGGTAGAAGGGCACTAACACACTACTAACACTACAGTAGAAGGGCACTAACACACTACTAACACTACAGTAGAAGGGCACTAACACTACGGTAGAAGGGCACTAACACACTACTAACACACTACACTAACACTACGTAGAAGGGCACTAACACACTACTAACACTACACACTACAGTAGAAGGGCACTAACACACACAGTACACTAACACTACAGTAGAAGGGCACTAACACACTAGTAGAAGGGCACTAACACACTACTAACACAGTACAGTAGAAGGGCACTAACACTACAGTAGAAGGGGACACTAGAAAGGGCACTAACACACTAACACTACAGTAGAAGGGCACTAACACACTACGGTAGAAGACTAACAGTAGACTAACACTAGAAGGGCACTAACACACTACTAACACTAGTGAAGGGCACTAACACCTACTAACACTAAGGGTAGAAGGGCACTAACACACTACTACACTAACACTAACACTAACACTAGAAGGGGGCACTAACACACTACACTAACACACTACTAACACTACAGTAGAAGGGCACTAACACTACGGTAGAAGGGCACTAACACTAACACACTACTAACACTACAGTAGAAGGGCACTAACACACTACTAACACTACAGTAGAAGGGCACTAACACTACAGTAGAAGGGCACTAACACACTACTAACACTACAGAAAGGGCACTACTAACACTACAGTAGAAGGGCACTAACACACTACTAACACTACAGTAAGAACACTACAGTAGAAGGGCACTAACACACTACTAACACTACAGTAGAAGGGCACTAGAAGGGCACTAACACACTACTAACACTACAGTAGAAGGGCACTAACACTACAGTAGAAGGGCACTAACACTACAGTAGAAGGGCACTAACACTACAGTAAGGGCACTAACACTACAGTAGAAGGGCACTTAACACACTACTAACACTACAGTAGAAGGGCACTAACACACTACAGTAGAAGGGCACTAACACACTACTAACACTACAGTAGAAGGGCACTAACAACAACACTACACACTAACACACTACTACAGTAGAAGGGCACTAACACTACAGTAGAAGGGCACTAACACACTACTACAGTAGAAGGGCACTAACACACTACTAACACTACAGTAGAAGGGCACTAACACTACAACACTAGAAGGGCACTAACACTACAGTAGAAGGGCACTAACACTACGGTAGAAGGGCACTAACACACTACTAACACTACAGTAAGGGCACTAACACTAACACTACAGTAGAAGGGCACTAACACTACAGTAGAAGGGCACTAACACACTACTAACACTACAGTAGAAGGGCACTAACACTACAGTAGAAGGGCACTAACACACTACTAACACTACAGTAGAAGGGCACTAACACACTACACTAACACTACAGTAGAAGGGCACTAACACTACAGTAGAAGGGCACTAACACACTACTAACACTACAGTACACTAACACTACAGTAGAAGGGCACTAACACACTAACACTACAGTAGAAGGGCACTAACACTACAGTAGAAGGGCACTAACACTACAGTAGAAGGGCACTAACACACTACTAACACTACAGTAGAAGGGCACTAACACTACTAACACTACAGTAGAAGGGCACTAACACACTACTAACACTACTAACTAACACTACAGTAGAAGGGCACTAACACACTACTAACACTAACACTAGAAGGGCACTAACACTACAACACTACAGTAGAAGGGCACTACACACTAAACACTACAGTAGAAGGGCACTAACACTACAGTAGAAGGGCACTAACACACTACTAGAAGGGCACTAACACTACAACACTACAGTAGAAGGGCACTAACACACTACTAACACTACAGTAGAAGGGCACTAACACACTACTAACACTACAGTAGAAGGGCACTAACACACTACTACGGTAGAAGGGCACTAACACTACAGTAGAAGGGCACTAACACACTACTACACACTAACACAGTAGAAGGGCACTAACACACTACTAACACTACAGTAGAAGGGCACTAACACACTACTAACACTACAGTAGAAGGGCACTAACAAGGGCACTAACACACTACTAACACTACAGTAGAAGGGCACTAACACACTACTAACACTACAGTAGAAGGGCACTAACACACTACTAACACTACAGTAGAGGGCACTAACACTACAGTAGAAGGGCACTAACACACTACTAACACTACAGTAGAAGGGCACTAACACACTACTAACACTACAGTAGAAGGGCACTAACACTACAGTAGAAGGGCACTAACACTACTACTAACACTACAGTAGAAGGGCACTAACACACTACTAACACTACAGTAGAAGGGCACTAACACTACAGTAGAAGGGCACTAACACACTACTAACACTACAGTAGAAGGGCACTAACACTACGGTAGAAGGGCACTAACACTACTAACACTACAGTAGAAGGGCACTAACACACACTACAGTAGAAGGGCACTAACACACTAACACTACAGTAGAAGGGAACTAACACTACAGTAGAAGGGCACTAACACACTACTAACACTACAGTAGAAGGGCACTAACACACTACTAACACTAACACACTACTAACACTACAGTAGAAGGGCACTAACACACTACTAACACTACAGTAGAGGGCACTAACACTACAGTAGAAGGGCACTATAACACTACAGTAGAAGGGCACTAACACTACAGTAGAAGGGCATTAACACACTACTAACACTACAGTAGAAGGGCACTAACACACTACTAACACTACAGTAGAAGGGCACTAACACTACAGTAGAAGGGCACTAACACTACAGTAAGGGCACTAACACACTACTAACACTACACTAACACACTACAACACTACAGTAGAAGGGCACACTAACACTACAGTAGAAGGGCACTAACACTACAGTAGAAGGGCACTAACACACTCTACTAACACTACAGTAGAAGGGCACTAACACTACAGTAGAAGGGCACTAACACTACAGTAGAAGGGCACTAACACTACAGTAAAAGGGCACTAACACACTACTAACACTACAGTAGAAGGGCACTAACACTACAGTAGAAGGGCACTAACACTACGGTAGAAGGGCACTAACACTACAGTAGAAGGGCACTAACACACTACTAACACTACAGTAGAAGGGCACTAACACTACAGTAGAAGGGCACTAACACACTACTAACACTACAGTAGAAGGGCACTAACACACTACTAAAATTACAGTAGAAAGGCACTAACACACTACTAACACTACAGTAGAAGGGCACTAACACTACGGTAGAAGGGCACTAACACACTACTAACACTACAGTAGAAGGGCACTAACACACTACTAACACTACAGTAGAAGGGCACTAACACTACGGTAGAAGGGCACTAACACACTACTAACACTACAGTAGAAGGGCACTAACACACTACTAACACTACAGTAGAAGGGCACTAACACTACGGTAGAAGGGCACTAACACACTACTAACACTACAGTAGAAGGGCACTAACACTACGGTAGAAGGGCACTAACACACTACTAACACTACAGTAGGAGGGCACTAACACTACGGTAGAAGGGCACTAACACACTACAGTAGAAGGGCACTAACACACTACTAACAGTACAGTAGAAGGGCACTAACACTACAGTAGAAGGGCACTAACACACTACTAACACTACAGTAGAAGGGCACTAACACACTACTAACAGTACAGTAGAAGGGCACTAACACTACAGTAGAAGGGCACTAACACTACAGTAGAAGGACACTAACACACTACTAACACTACAGTAGAAAGGCACTAACACACAACTAACACTACAGTAGAAGGGCACTAACACTACGGTAGAAGGGCACTAACACACTACTAACACTACAGTAGAAGGGCACTAACACCACAGTAGAAGGGCACTAACACTACGGTAGAAGGGCACTAACACACTACTAACACTACAGTAGAAGGGCACTAACACACCACTAACACTACAGTAGAAGGGCACTAACACACTACTAACACTACAGTAGAAAGGCACTAACACACAACTAACACTACAGTAGAAGGGCACTAACACTACGGTAGAAGGGCACTAACACACTACTAACACTACAGTAGAAGGGCACTAACACCACAGTAGAAGGGCACTAACACTACGGTAGAAGGGCACTAACACACTACTAACACTACAGTAGAAGGGCACTAACACACCACTAACACTACAGTAGAAGGGCACTAACACACTACAGTAGAAGGGCACTAACACACTACTAACACTACAGTAGAAGGGCACTAACACTACGGTAGAAGGGCACTAACACACTACTAACACTACAGTAGAAGGGCACTAACACACTACTAACAGTACAGTAGAAGGGCACTAACACTACAGTAGAAGGGCACTAACACACTACTAACACTACAGTAGAAGGGCACTAACACACTACAGTAGAAGGGCACTAACACACTACTAACACTACAGTAGAAGGGCACTAACACTACAGTAGAAGGGCACTATAAATCTACAGTAGAAGGGCACTAACACTACAGTAGATGGCATTAACACACTACTAACACTACAGTAGAAGGGCACTAACACACTTCTAACACTACAGTAGAAGGGTACTAACACTACAGTAGAAGGGCACTAACACTACAATAGAAGGGCACTAACACTACAGTAGAAGGGCACTAACACTACAGTAGAAGGGCACGAACACACTACTAACACTACAGTAGAAGGGCACTAACACACTACTAACCCTACAGTAGAAGGGCACTAACACACTACTAACACTACAGTAGAAGGGCACTAACACCACAGTAGAAGGGCACTAACACTACGGTAGAAGGGCACTAACACCCTACTAACACTACAGTAGAAGGGCACTAACACACTACTAACACTACAGTAGAAGGGCACTAACACTACAGTAGAAGGGCACTAACACACTACAGTAGAAGGGCACTAACACACTACTAACACTACAGTAGAAGGGCACTAACACTACGGTAGAAGGGCACTAACACACTACTAACACTACAGTAGAAGGGCACTAACACTACGGTAGAAGGGGACTAACACACTACAGTAGAAGGGCACTAACACTACGGTAGAAGGGAACTAACACACTACTAACACTACAGTAGAAGGGCACTAACACACTACTAACAGTACAGTAGAAGGGCACTAACACACTACAGTAGAAGGGCACTAACACACTACTAACACTACAGTAGAAGGGCACTAACACACTACTAACACTACAGTAGAAGGGCACTAACACTACAGTAGAAGGGCACTATAACACTACAGTAGAAGGGCACTAACACTACAGTAGAAGGGCATTAACACACTACTAACACTACAGTAGAAGGGCACTAACACACTACTAACACTACAGTAGAAGGGCACTAACACTACAGTAGAAGGGCACTAACACTACAATAGAAGGGCACTAACACTACAGTAGAAGGGCACTAACACACTACTAACACTACAGTAGAAGGGCACTAACACACTACTAACACTACAGTAGAAGGGCACTAACACTACAGTAGAAGGGCACTAACACTACAGTAGAAGGGCACTAACACTACAGTAGAAGGGCACTAACACACTACTAACACTACAGTAGAAGGGCACTAACACTACAGTAGAAGGGCACTAACACTACAGTAGAAGGGCACTAACACACTACTAACACTACAGTAGAAGGGCACTAACACTACAGTAGAAGGGCACTATAACACTACAGTAGAAGGGCACTAACACTACAGTAGAAGGGCATTAACACACTACTAACACTACAGTAGAAGGGCACTAACACACTACTAACACTACAGTAGAAGGGCACTAACACTACAGTAGAAGGGCACTAACACTACAATAGAAGGGCACTAACACTACAGTAGAAGGGCACTAACACACTACTAACACTACAGTAGAAGGGCACTAACACACTACTAACACTACAGTAGAAGGGCACTAACACTACAGTAGAAGGGCACTAACACTACAGTAGAAGGGCACTAACACTACAGTAGAAGGGCACTAACACACTACTAACACTACAGTAGAAGGGCACTAACACTACAGTAGAAGGGCACTAACACTACAGTAGAAGGGCACTAACACTACGGTAGAAGGGCACTAACACTACAGTAGAAGGGCACTAACACACTACTAACACTACAGTAGAAGGGCACTAACACTACAGTAGAAGGGCACTAACACACTACTAACACTACAGTAGAAGGGCACTAACACTACAGTAGAAGGGCACTAACACTACAGTAGAAGGGCACACCTTTGAGTATTTTATGACTTCCTGGCCAGCCAAAGGCATTAGGTTAAACAGGGACAAAGGCCTCTTATTGTTGCCCTCAGGTGTGTACCAGGCTCTCAGTTAATCAGTAATAGGCCTATGTCATACTAGTCCAGTGTTGCCTTCTTTTCTCTGTACAAAACAGTGGGAGGCACTTAACTACTGCAAACAGAGAGGGAGACAGGTACAGGGTAGATACTGTAAACAGAGAGGGAGACAGGTACAGGGTAGATACTGTAAACAGAGAGGGAGACAGGTACAGGGCAGATACTGTAAACAGAGAGGGAGACAGGTACAGGGTAGATACTGTAAACAGAGAGGGAGACAGGTACAGGGCAGATACTGTAAACAGAGAGGGAGACAGGTACAGGGTAGATACTGTAAACAGAGAGGGAGACAGGTACAGGGTAGATACTGTAAACAGAGAGGGAGACAGGTACAGGGCAGATACTGTAAACAGAGAGGGAGACAGGTACAGGGCAGATACTGTAAACAGAGAGGGAGACAGGTACAGGGCAGATACTGTAAACAGAGAGAGACAGGTACAGGGCAGATACTGTAAACAGAGAGGGAGACAGGTACAGGGTAGATACTGTAAACAGAGAGGGAGACAGGTACAGGGCAGATACTGTAAACAGAGAGGGAGACAGGTACAGGGCAGATACTGTAAACAGAGAGGGAGACAGGTACAGGGCAGATACTGTAAACAGAGAGGGAGACAGGTACAGGGCAGATACTGTAAACAGAGAGGGAGACAGGTACAGGGCAGATACTGTAAACAGAGAGGGAGACAGGTACAGGGCAGATACTGTAAACAGAGAGGGAGACAGGTACAGGTTAGCTACTGTAAACAGAGAGAGACAGGTACAGGGTAGCTACTGTAAACAGAGAGGGTGACAGGTACAGGGTAGCTACTGTAAACAGAGAGGGAGACAGGTACAGGGCAGATACTGTAAACAGAGAGGGAGACAGGTGCAGGGTAGATACTGTAAACAGAGATGGAGAGAGGTACATGGTAATTACTATAAACAGAGAGGGAGACAGGTACAGGGCAGATACTGTAAACAGAGAGGGAGACAGGTACAGGGCAGATACTGTAAACAGAGAGGGAGACAGGTACAGGGCAGATACTGTAAACAGAGAGGGAGACAGGTACAGGGTAGATACTGTAAACAGAGAGGGAGACAGGTACAGGGTAGATACTGTAAACAGAGAGGGAGACAGGTACAGGGCAGATACTGTAAACAGAGAGGGAGACAGGTACAGGGTAGATACTGTAAACAGAGAGGGAGACAGGTACAGGGTAGATACTGTAAACAGAGAGGGAGACAGGTACAGGGCAGATACTGTAAACAGAGAGGGAGACAGGTACAGGGTAGCTACTGTAAACAGAGAGGGAGACAGGTACAGGGCAGATACTGTAAACAGAGAGGGAGACAGGTACAGGGCAGATACTGTAAACAGAGAGAGACAGGTACAGGGCAGATACTGTAAACAGAGAGGGAGACAGGTACAGGGTAGATACTGTAAACAGAGAGGGAGACAGGTACAGGGCAGATACTGTAAACAGAGAGGGAGACAGGTACAGGGCAGATACTGTAAACAGAGAGGGAGACAGGTACAGGGCAGATACTGTAAACAGAGAGGGAGACAGGTACAGGGCAGATACTGTAAACAGAGAGGGAGACAGGTACAGGTTAGCTACTGTAAACAGAGAGAGACAGGTACAGGGTAGCTACTGTAAACAGAGAGGGTGACAGGTACAGGGTAGCTACTGTAAACAGAGAGGGAGACAGGTACAGGGCAGATACTGTAAACAGAGAGGGAGACAGGTGCAGGGTAGATACTGTAAACAGAGATGGAGAGAGGTACATGGTAATTACTATAAACAGAGAGGGAGACAGGTACAGGGCAGATACTGTAAACAGAGAGGGAGACAGGTACAGGGCAGATACTGTAAACAGAGAGGGAGACAGGTACAGGGCAGATACTGTAAACAGAGAGGGAGACAGGTACAGGGTAGATACTGTAAACAGAGAGGGAGACAGGTACAGGGTAGATACTGTAAACAGAGAGGGAGACAGGTACAGGGCAGATACTGTAAACAGAGAGGGAGACAGGTACAGGGCAGATACTGTAAACAGAGATGGAGAGAGGTACAGGGCAGATACTGTAAACAGAGAGGGAGACAGGTACAGGGCAGATACTGTAAACAGAGATGGAGAGAGGTACAGGGCAGATACTGTAAACAGAGAGGGAGACAGGTACAGGGCAGATACTGTAAACAGAGAGGGAGACAGGTACAGGGTAGATACTGTAAACAGAGAGGGAGACAGGTACAGGGTAGATACTGTAAACAGAGAGGGAGACAGGTACAGGGCAGATACTGTAAACAGAGAGGGAGACAGGTACAGGGCAGATACTGTAAACAGAGAGGGAGACAGGTACAGGGTAGATACTGTAAACAGAGAGGGAGACAGGTGCAGGGTAGATACTGTAAACAGAGATGGAGAGAGGTACATGGTAATTACTGTAAACAGAGAGGGAGACAGGTACAGGGTAGATACTGTAAACAGAGAGGGAGACAGGTACAGGGTAGATACTGTCAACAGAGATGGAGACAGGTACAATGCACGCAAATAATGCATGCAGAGCAGAATTAGTCCGATACCCGCTAATGATCAAAATCCAGAAACGAGACGTTAAATCCTACAACTACCTAAAAGGAAGGTGATTCCCAAACCTTCCATATCAAAGCCATCACCTACAGAGAGATGAACCTGGAGAAGAGTCCCCTAAGCAAGCTGGTCCTGGGGCTCTGTTCACAAACACAAACAGACCCCACAGAGCCGCAAGACAGCAAAACAATTAGACCCAACCAAGTCATGAGAAAACAAAAAGATAATTACATGACACATTGGAAAGAATTAACAAAAAAACAGAGCCAACTAGAATGCTATTTGTCCCTAAACAGAGAGTACACAGTGGCAGAATAACTGACCACTGTGACTGACCCAAAATAAAGGAAAGCTTTGACTACTTACAGACTCAGTGAGCATAGCCTTGCTATTGAGAAAGGCCGCCATAGACAGACATGGCTCTCAACAGAAGAAAGGCTATGTGCTCACTGCCCACAAAATGAGGTAAAAACTGAGCTGCACTTCCTAACCTCCTGCCAAATGTATGAACATATTAGACACATATCTCCCTAGAATTACAAAGACCCACAAAGAATTCAAAAACAACCTCGATTTTGATCAACTCCCATATCTACTGGGTGAAATTCCACAGTGTGCCATCACAGCAGCAAGATTTGTGACATGTTGCCATAAGAAAAGGGCAACCAGTGAAGAACAAACACCATTGTAAATACAACCCATTTTTATGTTCATTTTCCCTTTTGTACTTTAACTACTTGCACATCATTACAACACTGTGTATAGACATAATATGTCATTTGAAATGTCTTTATTATTTTGGAACTTCTGTGAGTGTAATGTTTACTGTTCATTTTTATTGCTTATTTCACATTAGTTTATTTATTAACATTGCTTTGGCAATGTTAACATATAGTATGTTTACCATGCCAATAAAGCCCTTACATTGAAATTGAATTTAATTGACAGAGAGAGAGAGAGAGACAGGTACAGGGTAACAGGTACAGGGAGACAGGTACAGAGAGAGGGAGACAGGTACAGAGAGAGGGAGACAGGTACAGAGAGAGGGAGACAGGTATAGGGTGGGACATGAGTAGGAGCAATAAGGGGAGGAGACAGAAAAGGAGATAGGATAGGAGGGTAGGAGAAACGTACCCTCCTTGGTTGGCAGAGTGTTCTTCTCAGCAGTACTGGTCTTCTTTAGACACTTCTTGTCAAAGGTCTCCACTCCCTGCTTCACTGGGTTGTTGTCGCCCATCTTAGATGATGTCTGAGGGAGAAGGAGTCAGAATGTAAATGTCGAGAGAGAGAGAAAGAAAGAGAGAAAGAGAGTCCTTAGACAAATATGTCATCTAGAATACAGGTGAGTGCATGCAGGTGAAGTCCAGCCGCACCCACTTTACCCCACACACACACGCACCCACTTTACCACACACACACACACACACACACACACACACACACACACACACACACACTGTATAATCCATATAGACTACTCTAGCTAGTTACGTAATTCAGTTACTTGAATCAACACACACCACTTCCACGACTTCACCATTTACCATCTAACAAAGGAGAACAAATAGTCAGGAGAGAGAGAGAGCTTGTCTCATGGTGTTATGTTTCACTGAGAGTTACCCAAGCACTCAGGTTTGCTGCAATGCACTGGTTCTGGTATACAGGAACGTGTACTGGTACGTTCTGGTTCCGCAAGAGGCTGCAGAAAGAGCATATTGGGATGGAAACATTGAATTCTCTAAATCTATGAAAGGATGTCAATGAATGAACCTACATGCATTAGGATGATAAAGGTGCGATTTACTAGTCTATTAGATCTGTGTTGACCTCTAACCTCATTTCGACACAAATGCAATTCTTAGCATACTATTAGAAGGTCTACATTTCAGTGTGATTTCACATGCAAGGGCCAATGGCATATCACGTGCCACCTCCACACACTGGTGCTTAATTTAACAAATATTGAGTTTATACTTTCCCAAACACAGAACTCACAAACACAGTCTCATGATCTGCTTGCAGGTAGACCTTATCTAGGTGCCCGCGTGCGCAATAACTGGGTGTGACGGGTTAGATTTAGTTTCACCAGACCAATTTACGCAAAACGCACAGATTAATTGATAGGTGTCAACGCCATCTTCAGTAAAAATAAAATAATTTGACGGATCTGTCATGTTAAGGCATGTTGAGCTCACCGGTAGAACATGTTTTTATCATAAAACCGCACCCCGATGAACCGCCAATCTATAAGCAGACCGTAGGCTAGAACCATGGCATTGCGCCGTCAGCATCACATGCATTGATTGGGCTTTAGGTAACAGTGCGACAACTTAAAAAAATATATATATATTCGGCATGTCATCACACCAAGACCTGTAACTATTTTATATAACCATGATGACAATTAGCCTAACCTAACCATACAATAATTAAACACAGACACGTTTAATAGTCTAGTTGGAATGATGTGTAGGGGTGCAGGCGTTTAATAGTCTAGTTGGAATGATGTGTAGGGGTGCAGGCGTTTAATAGTCTAGTTGGAATGATGTGTAGGGGTGCAGGCGTTTAATAGTCTAGTTGGAATGATGTGTAGGGGTGCAGGCGTTTAATAGTCTAGTTGGAATGATGTGTAGGGGTGCAGGCGTTTAATAGTCTAGTTGGAATGATGTGTAGGGGTGCAGGCGTTTAATAGTCTAGTTGGAATGATGTGTAGGGGTGCAGGCGTTTAATAGTCTAGTTGGAATGATGTGTAGGGGTGCAGGCGCATTAAATGCATGCATTGCAGAGCTGTCAACACAGCAACAAAATAAATCCTTAAATAGCCTAACACTAAATCATATAGCCTAATAATAACCAATAGTCTATAGACTACTCTTTACTGACAATCAAATACAACCTACAACCGACAGTCCCTTCCTTCCGTCTAAAAAAATACATTTTAAAAACGTCTGAAAAAATGCTTAGAATTGCATAATAACACCACCACCCATCAGAATAACGTTATTAGACTATCATGGCAATATGGGGTGGCATCAATAAACTAACGAACAAACAGAGGGAGATAACAAGATGGAATTTGAATAATTTGTCTACTAAAGCTACCAATATTTACCTGGTACGGGGATGTGCGGTGAGAATGTCCGTTACAGGTACAACGTCTGGGTGTAGGCTTAAATAGGGAAAGCACGCCCTTTCTCACACCGCCATGGACACCAATCTGAGCTACGGCATTGGCCCAATCCATCCAGAAGAGGGATATCATTGGCCAGGCTAAATCTATGAGTTGAGACTTTCAGGGGGAACAATCTTGTGCAGTGTTCGTTTGATAAATCAGAAAGTGATACCACAGCGCCACCTTGTGGATATATACAGCATAGCCTACAGGGCAATGCAAGAAGCATCTTCGTCACAGGAAGAGAATTCCCTCAGCACGAAGTTCAGTATAAAATGCAAACACATATTCAGAATAACTTGCAAGATGAAAGTCAAGTGTGGTTTGATAAAACATGTATTAATGCTCAGGGATATATACTGAACAAAAATATTAATGCAACATGTGTTGGTTCCATGTTTCATGAGCTGAAATAAAAGATCTCATAAATGTTCCAGAAGCACAAAAAACGTATTTCTCTCAAATGTTGTGCTTCAATTTGTTAAGATCCCTGTTAGTGAGCATTTCTCCTTTGGCAAAGATAATCCATCCACCTGACAGGTGTGGCATATCAAGAAGCTGATTAAACAGCATGATCATTACACAGGTGCACCTTGTGCGGGGGGACAATAAAAGATTGCTCTAAAATGTGCAGTTTTGTCTCGAGTTGAGGGAGCGTGTAATTGGCATGCTCACTGCAAGAATGTCCACCAGAACTGTTTCCAGATCATGTAATGTTAATTTCTCTACCATAAGCCACCTCCAACATCGTTTTAGAGGATTTGGCAGTACGTCCACCGGCCTCACAACCGCAAACTGAAGAGTATTTATGTCTGTAATAAAGCCCTTTTGTGGAGGAAAAATCCTTCTGACTGGCTGGGCCTGGCTCCCCAGTGAGTTGACCTATGACCTCCCCAGTGAGTTGACCTATGACCTCCCCAGTGAGTTGACCTATGACCTCCCATTGCTGCATCCCTGCCCATTCATGTGGAATTCATGGACTAGGGCCTAATGATTTATTTCAATTGACTGATCTCTTTGTTGGAAGTGTAACTCTGTAAAATATTTGAAATTGTTGAATGTTGCGCTTCTATTTTTGTTCAGTTTTGTGCAGCTTGATGGATTAACATTGTATAGTACAGAGTCTGGGATATGTTCTGAGGTCAAAACATTATCATTCAAGTATTCCTCTCAGAGTAGAATAGAATACATTAGAATAGAATAGATACACTTATAGTCCATTTGGTGAGAAAGGGAAGTTGGTAATGGTATCCAGGTATAAGACATTAGAAGGGTAGGCCTATACTGAGTGATTGTAACGGCAGATTTCCTCTTCGTCTGAAGAGGACTAAAGATCGGACCAAGAAGCAGCGTGGTAAGTGTTCACAACGATTTATTAAAAACGAACTGAACACTGAAATACAAAACAA